>NC_060173.1:116590002-116630002 GCF_021184085.1 Oncorhynchus gorbuscha | reverse complement strand
AAATGTACCTCTTTTTCTTCCCAATTTCAATCTTGTCTCATCGCTGCAACTCCCCAACGGGCTCGGGAGGCGAAGGTAGTGTCAGGCGTCCACTGAAACATGACGAGCAAACCGCCAAACTGAACCCGGAGAGTCATCCTCACCAGTGTGTTAGAGGAGAGTCATCCTCACCAGTGTGTCAGAGGAGATTCATCCTCACCAGTGTGTCACAGGAGAGTCATCCTCACCAGTGTGTCGGAGGAGAGTCATCCTCACCAGTGTGTCGGAGGAGAGTCATCCTCACCAGTGTGTCGGAGGAGAGTCATCCTCACCAGTGTGTCAGAGGAGAGTCATCCTCACCAGTGTGTCACAGGAGAGTCATCCTCACCAGTGTGTCAGAGGAGAGTCATCCTCACCAGTGTGTCACAGGAGAGTCATCCTCACCAGTGTGTCACAGGAGAGTCATCCTCACCAGTGTGTCACAGGAGAGTCATCCTCACCAGTGTGTCAGAGGAGAGTCATCCTCACCAGTGTGTCACAGGAGAGTCATCCTCACCAGTGTGTCACAGGAGAGTCATCCTCACCAGTGTGTCAGAGGAGAGTCATCCTCACCAGTGTGTCAGAGGAGAGTCATCCTCACCAGTGTGTCACAGGAGAGTCATCCTCACCAGTGTGTCACAGGAGAGTCATCCTCACCAGTGTGTCACAGGAGAGTCATCCTCACCAGTGTGTCACAGGAGAGTCATCCTCACCAGTGTGTCACAGGAGAGTCATCCTCACCAGTGTGTCACAGGAGAGTCATCCTCACCAGTGTGTCAGAGGAAACACCTGATAAACGAGTTCAGCCTGCAGACGCCCGGCCAGCCATGTTTCTCTTTTTTAGGGACATTATTGTTTGTTTTTCGACTCTTTAAATAGCATGTTAATTTGACCATTGAAGTGCCCCCCACACCCCACACAAGACATAATTTACTGCATGACAAAGAAAAAACACAAAGAACTTAAAAAATATAACCTCTCTACTCTTTCCCATGTAGGATAATTAGGCACCATCCCAAATGGAACATTGTGCCTTATTTAAGACACTACTTTTGGCCACGACCTACATACTGTAGGGTGTCTCGTCAAAAAGTAGTATCCTACATAGGGAATAGTCTGCCGTTTGGAACTTAGCCCTTAGATCTGTACTTTGACTTTCTGCGTTTAGCCTCAGATAGAGAAAATAAGCATCTGAATCGCTACAGTTAAGTAGAAGTCCTTGATAATGATGGTAATTATGTCATATTTAAACTTTAAATAATAACACGGGTTTTCAGGGGGCGTTTATCGTCCAGATAAAATATATATAAGTGTGTCCTAAATGACTACCATATTCCCTATATAGTGCACTACTTTTAATCAAAACTCTATGGGGTCCTGGACCAAAAGTAGTGCACTATATAGGAGAAAAGGGTGCACATTTGGAACACGGCTAAATGAGTCTGTCGCAAAGGGAACATGTCTGGAAATGTTTCGTATAAAGACAAGGCATCTGACAAGGCTTTTTTGTTCGTATATTTAAAGTCAAACTATTTTGTTTCGATTTAAACTGTTTTAGTGAACTACAGATGCTTATAAGTGTAATAGCTATTAAGGTAACAAGCGCAAAACGGAACTAATTTCTAACAACTTTCAACTTTCAACTTGGAAACTATTTCTTAATCAAACATCCTCAGTTACCGTATGTGCTTTAGTGTGGCAGTCTGTTTGAGTTTCACTCTGTCTCTCTCTCTCTCTCTCTCTCTCTCTCTCTCTCTCTCTCTCTCTCTCTCTCTCTCTCTCTGTCCCTCTCTGTCCCTCTCTCTCCTCTCTCTCTCTCTCTCTCTCTCTCTCTCTCTCTCTCTCTCTCTCTCTCTCTCTCTCTCTCTCTCTCTCTCTCTGTCTCTCTGTCTCTCTCTGTCTCTCTCTGTCTCTCTCTCTGTCTCTCTCTCTCTCTCTCTCTGTCTCTCTCTCTCTCTGTCTCTCTCTCTCTCTCTCTCTCTCTCTCTCTCTCTCTCTCTCTCTCTCTCTCTCTCTCTCTCTCTCTCTCTCTCTCTCTATCTAATTCAATTCAAGGGGCTTTATTGACATGGGAAACATGTGTTAACATTGCCAAAGCAAGTAAGGTAGATAATATACAAAAGTGAAATAAACAATAAAAAATAACAGTAAACATTACACATACAGATGTTTGAAAACAATAAAGACATTACAAATGTCATATTATATATATATACAGTGTTGTAACAATGTACAAATGGTTAAAGTACACAAGACAAAATAGATAAATATGAGTTGTGTTTACAATGGTGTTTGCTCAGGTCACAAATCTCTCTCTCTCCCCCTGTGTGTGTGTTTAAGGTAGAGTTGGCAGGGTGTAACAGTCTTCCATCTGTTAGGTGGATGTAAAACATCCTAATTGTCCTGCTCTGCCAGCTGGGCTTCTGCTACTCCTTCCTGGAGTTAATCTCTCAGAACACCACCATCTCTGTCAGAACACCATCTCTGTCAGAACACCATCTCTGTCAGAACACCACCATCTCTGTCAGAACACCACCATCTCTGTCAGAACACCACCATCTCTGTCAGAACACCACCATCTCTGTCAGAACACCACCATCTCTGTCAGAACACCATCTCTGTCAGAACACCATCTCTGTCAGAACACCATCTCTGTCAGAACACCACCATCTCTATCAGAACACCACCATCTGTCAGAACACCACCATCTCTGTCAGAACACCATCTCTGTCAGAACACCACCATCTCTATCAGAACACCACCATCTCTGTCAGAACACCATCTCTATCAGGACACAACCATCTCTGTCAGAACATGACCATCTCTGTCAGAACACCATCTCTGTTAGAACACCACCATCTCTATCAGAACACCATCTCTGTCAGAACACCATCTCTGTCAGAACACCATCTCTGTCAGAACACCATCTCTGTCAGAACACCCTCTCTGTCAGAACACCATCTCTGTCAGAACACCATCTCTGTCAGAACACCATCTCTATCAGAACACCATCTCTGTCAGAACACCATCTCTGTCAGAACACCATCTCTATCAGAACACCATCTCTGTCAGAACACCTATGTGGAGACTGCACACTGACCTAACCCATCTGGACAAGACACACACACACACACACACGGTACTATGCTGTGATGTGACTGTCCTATGGTGTGATGTTGCTTGACTGCCGTTGTGAGGTCAGAACGTTAGGATCAACCCTACTCATCGGCCAGAGCGTCCGGTGTGCGCTCTGAATGCAAAACGCTCTGAATTTACAAACGGACAAACTGACAACACAGTTGGAGTCACCAACGGTCTGTATAAAATAACAGCCCTCACCAGCTCAGTTTGGGCCTGTAATGTTCAGTGGGCTGTTCTCTCTCTCACTTAGATGTCTGGAAGTAGCTTGCAAGTTAGCTTGTGTACTTGACTGTTGTTAGTACATTCGAATCAACCCTTAAAGAGAAGGGTGGAGGCTAAAGTTTAAGAGGGTGTGGACAATGCTGAATGGGCGGGGCTAAAGCTTAAGAGGGTGTGGACGATGCTGAATGGGCGAGGCTAAAGCTTAAGAGGGTGTGGACGATGCTGAATGGGCGGGGCTAAAGCTTAAGAGGGTGTGGACTATGCTGAATGGGCGGGGCTAAAGCTTAAGAGGGTGTGGAGAATGCTGAATGGGCGGGGCTAAAGCTTAAGAGGGTGTGGACGATGCTGAATGGGCGGGGCTAAAGCTTAAGAGGGTGTGGACGATGCTGAATGGGTGGAGACATAGACGAGCTCTCCAGTAGGTACCAAAACATTCCAAAGCCAATTTCTCAAAAGTGAGTTTACAACTTTCAAAGCATAATTACTTTCCCATTGTTCCTCAATTGTAGGGCATGATCTACCATGTTGTACTTCTGAGTCTCTGCTATCATACAATGTATGAAAAAAACGCAACTTCAAATTTTACAGTAACTGAGTCAGTAACTGGGCTAAAACACTCTAGAATATTGTCACGGAGAAACTAACACGACACACTTTCAGAGCTACAACACAATTTGAGATCGGTGCTGTTGTCAGTCGCTAGAACCCATCTGATGCCCTCTGTAGCACAGCTTCACTGTCTGACCCAGTCAGTCATCAAGAAGAACCTCACTTTGTCACCGTGGTGAGGACAGTCCCAGCAGTATCTCATCCAGCCAGTGGAGGGGTTACCGACTAACTAGGTGATTTCAGCAGCATTAGGAGCCAAATAGACCAGAGGGAGAGAGGCAGAGAGAAGCGTGAGGGTGTATAAAGAGAGACAATCATCAGACAGACATAGTTTCTTCCCAGTTAATAAAGAGAGAAGGAGAAAGAGAGAAAGAGAGAGTGAGAGGAGAGAGAGAGAGAGAGAGAGAGAGAGAGAGAGAGAGAGAGAGAGAGAGAGAGGGGGGGGAGAGAGAGAGAGAGAGAGAGAGAGAGAGAGAGAGAGAGAGAGAGAGAGAGAGAGAGAGAGAGAGAGAGAGAGAGAAAGAGAGAGCGAGAGGAGCGAGAGGAGAGAAAGAGAGAGCGAGAAGAGCGAGAGGAGAGAGAGTGAGAGGAGAGAGAGCGAGAGGAGAGAGAGAAAGGGAGAGCGAGAGGAGCGAGAGGAGAGAGAGCGAGAGGAGAGAGAGCTCTCCTCTCCTTCCTGAGAGAGAGAGAGAGAGAGAGAGAGAGAGAGAGAGAGAGAGAGAGAGAGCGAGAGGAGAGAGAGAGACAGAGAGAGAGAAAGAAAGAGAAAGAGAGAGAGAGAGAGAGAGAGAGAGAGAGAGAGAGAGAGAGAGAGAGAGAGAGAGAGAGAGAGAGAGAGAGAGAGAGAGAGAGTGAGAGGAAAGAGAGAGAATGAGCGAGAGAGAGAGAGAGAGAGAGAGAGAGAGAGAGAGAGAGAGAGAGAGAGAGAGAGAGAGAGAGAGAGAGAGAAAGAGTCCTTCATGTCTTAGAGGCGTTTCTCTTTACTTATTTGTTCTTGCCATAATATGGACTTGGTATTTTACCAAATAGGGATGTCTTCTGTATACCACCGCTACCTTGTCACAACTGACTGGCTTAAACTCCTTAAAACCTCTCGAGGCTAGGGGGCAGTATTTTCACGTCCGGATGAAAAGTGTGCCCAAAGTAAATTGCCTGTTATTCTGGCCCAGAGGCTATGATATGCATATTGTTAGTAAATTCAGATAGAAAACTGTCATGTTTTGTCTTAGATTGTCTTGTCATTTTGCTTTTCCCTCTGTTCATTTTCCCCCTGCTGGTCTTTTTACGTTCGTTCCCCTTTTTCTCTCTCCCTTCCTCTCTCTCTTCTCTCTATCGTTCCGTTCCTGCTCCCAGCTGTTCCTATTCCCCTAATCAATCATTTAGTCTTCCCACACCTGTTCCTTATCTTTTCCCCTGATTAGAGTCCCTATTTCTTCCCTTGTTTTCCGTTCCTGTCCTGTCGGATCCTTGTCTATTGTTCACCGTGCTGTGTCTATGTATCGCCCTGTCGTGTCGTGTTTCCCTCAGATGCTGCGTGGTGAGCAGGTGTCTGAGTCTGCTACGTTCAAGTGCCTTCCCGAGGCAACCTGCAGTTCTTGATCAAGTCTCCAGTCTGTTCTCGTCATAACGAGTGGAATTATGTCTTGTGTTTGTAGAATTACTTTACTGGATTAAAGACTCTGTTTTCGCCAAGTTGCTTTTGGGTCCTCATTCACCTGCATGACAGAAAACACTCTGAAGTTTCTAAAACTATTTGAATGGTGTCTGTGAGTATAACAGAACTTATTTGGCGAAACCCAGAGGACAAACCAACCAGGATTTTTTTTTTTTTTAGGTCACTCTCTTGTCAATGTGGATCTAGATTTCTAAGGCACTTGCTTGCAGTTCCTATCGCTTCCACTGGATGTTAAGAGTCTTTAGAAAATGGTTGATGTTTTTCCTTTGAGAAGTGAAGAAGTAGCCCTGTTCAGAAGGAGGGTCGAGTCCAGTGTACTGTTGTGGTTGGGGCACGTGATCTGAAAGCTCCACTTTATTTTCCTCCGGTATTGAACACAGTTTATCCCGTCTAAAATGTTATTGATTATTGACGTTAACAAACTAAACTTGTTTAAAATGTTTGGACAAAGATTACAGGTAACTTATTAGATATTTTGTAGTCATGTTTCGTGAGTTGGAACCAGTGTTTTTCTGGATCAAAACGCTCCAAATAAATGGACATTTTGGAGATATAACGACGGAATTAATCGAACCAAAGGACCATTTGTGATGTTTATGGGACATATTGGAGTGCCAACAGAAGAAGATCTTCGAAAGTAAGGCATGAATTATACCGTTATTTCTGAGTTTTGTGTCGCACCTGGCAGAATGAAATGTGATTGTCTGATGGGGTGCTGTCCTCAGATAATCGCATGGTCTGCTTTCGCCGTAAAGCCTTTTTGAAATCTGACACGGTGACTGGATTAACAACAAGTGTAGCTTTAATTTTGTGTATTTTTCTGTCATTGAGGCAAAGGGTTGGTTACTACATGATTCCATATGCGTTCGTTCATAGTTTTGACGTGTTTTCTATTAATCTATGATGTAGAAAATAGTACAAAATAAAGTAAAACCCTGGATTGAGTAGTATGGACACCAGTCTCATTAGAGAACCACAGGAACAGAGAGCACGGGATCAGTTGGTCAGGTCACTACTACAGTAACACACTGTAGAGAACTACTTGTTGTGGTGAAGAGAGCAGATGCCTCGTTAATTCACAGTCTCTTGACGATCGTCTGGAACAGGAGAGCAGGAGCATTTCAAAATGATGGCAGTAGACATGGACAAAACAGTAGCATCTCCAAACGGATCCAGATCCCCTCCCTAATCCCTGCTGCTTCCCTCCCTCCCCTCTCTTCCCTCCCTCCCTCCTCTCCGTCTACCCTTAATTACCTCTACAATAAAAAAATAAAAACACATCTTTTCTCAGACATTTCCCTTTTCAGGCCCGTCACCCACAGTCAGGGTTGGGTAATAAAGCCTTATCTATACAGAACAATACTTCATATTGTAATGAGTGGGTCCAGACAGCCAGCGTGGGATCGACAGAAGACCGCTCCCTATAACTCTCTCTCAGAGACCCCAGGGAGAAGCAGGAGGAGAGGGCAGGACCAGGCAGGCAGCCAAACGGACACGGCCGGCCTCGCTAAAAGGGATTAACTAGCAACCACAGTGGGACCCTGAGAGGGAACATAGTCAGAAAGTTTTACAGGAACTAAAAACAAAAATGTAAAATGGACTGCCATTGCATCAATGAATCTCTATCTGTCTCTCCTCTCCTTCCTCTGTCTCTCCTCTCCTTCCCTTCCTGTCTCTCCTCTCCTTCCTCTGACTCTCCTCTCCTTCCCTTACTGACTCTCCTCTCCTTCCTGTCTCTCCTCTCCTTCCCTTCCTGTCTCTCCTCTCCTTCCTGTCTCTCCTCTCCTTCCCTGTCTCTGTCTCTCCTCTCCTTCCCTTCTCTGACTCTCCTCTCCTTCCTCTGCTCCTCTCCTTCCTGTCTCTCCTCTCCTTCCTCCTCTCCTTCCTCTGTCTCTCCTCTCCTTCCTCTCTCCTCTCCTTCTGTCTCTCCTCTCCTTCCTGTCTCCTCTCCTTCCTCCTTCCTCTCCTTCCCTGTCTCTCCTCTCCTTCCTCTGTCTCTCCTCTCATTCCTCTGTCTCCTCTCCTTCCTCTGTCTCTCTCTGTCTCTCCTTCCTCCTTCCTGTCTCTCCTCTCCTTCCTGTCTCTCCTCTCCTTCCTTCCTCTGTCTCTCCTCTCCTTCCTTCCTGTCTCTCCTCTTCTTCCCTTCTTCTGACTCTCCTCTCCTTCCTTCTCTGTCTCTCCTCTCCTTCCCTTCCTGTCTCTCCTCTCCTTCCTGTCTCTCCTCTCCTTCCCTTACTGACTCTCCTCCTTCCTTCCCTTTCTGTCTCCCTCTCTCTCCTTCCTGTCTCTCCTCTCCTTCCTGTCTCTCCTCTCCTTCCTTCTGTCTGTCTCTCCTCTCCTTCCTGTCTCTCCTCTCATTCTTCCTGTCTCTCCTCTCCTTCCCTTACTGACTCTCCTCTCCTTCCCTTTCTGACTCTCCGCTCCTCTCCTTCCTGTCTCTCCTCTCCTTCCTGTCTCTCCTCTCCTTCCTGTCTCTCCTCTCCTTCCTGTCTCTCCTCTCCTTCCTGTCTCTCCTCTCCTTCCTGTCTCTCCTCTCCTTCCTGTCTCTCCTCTCCTTCCTCTGTCTCTCCTCTCCTTCATCTGTCCTGCCCAACAGAGCTGCATGCCCCTCCTGCCAAACAGAGCTGCATGCCGTTCTGCCCAACAGAGCTGCATGCCCCTCCTGCCCAACAGAGCTGCATGCCGTCCTGCCCAACAGAGCTGCATGCCCCTCCTGCCCAACAGAGCTGCATGCCCGTCCTGCCCAACAGAGCTGCATGCAGTCCTGCTCAGCAGCAGCCAAATTAGTGAAATTAACATGTTAATTGGTTATGCAGGTGGATCCTGATTGGGTATCTGTTCCAGGGGCTGATTCCCAGAATCAATCACGCTGTACATCAGCGTTTCTGAAACTGGGTCCTGGGGCACATTGTGGATGTTGCCCTAGCAGATTCAAATAATCACTTACGATTAATGATGAGGTCAATGTGTCTGTCTGTCTGTCTGTCTGTCTGTCTGTCTGTCTGTCTGTCTGTCTGTCTGTCTGTCTGTCTGTCTGTCTGTCTGTCTGTCTGTCTGTCTGTCTGTCTGTCTGTCTGTCTGTCTGTCTGTCTGTCTGTCTGTCTGTCTGTCTGTCTGTCTGTCTGTCTGTCTGTCTGTCTGTCTGTCTGTGTGTTTGACTCATCCAAGTCCTGGCACCAACTCCATATAGTGCTGCAGGGATGACTGGCACAGTGACACAGAGAGCAGTGGGCCATATGGAGGGAGGCTTGGTGCCTGCACCGTTTAACACCCTTCCACACACACACACACACACACACACACACACACACACACACACACACACACACACACACACACACACACACACACACACACACACACACACACACACACACACACACACACACACACACACACACACACACACACACACACACACACACACACACACACACACACACACACACACACACACACACGCTGCATGCCTCATTTAACACCGGCCACAGTCTGCTTCAGTCCTGGCTCTGACACAACAACACAACCCTCTCTGGTCTGTAGAGGAGATGCCTTAGCTTCGTCCCATCGAGGACTGGGGACGTTCCCAGGGCATGCCTTATCTTCATCCCATCGAGGACCGGGGACAGGCCCAGGGCTTGCCTTAGCTTCATCCCATCGAGGCCCGGGGACATGCCCAGGGCTTGCCTTAGCTTCATCCCATCGAGGACTGGGGACATGCCCAGGGCATGCCTTAGCTTCATCCCATCGAGGACTGGGGACATGCCCAGGGCATGCTTTAGCTTCATCTCATTGAGGAAAGGGGACATGCCCAGGGATGAACTGAGGAACCACCAGATGAACTGAGGAACCACCAGATGAACTGAGGAACCACCAGATGAACTGAGGAACCACCAGATGTACTGAGGAACCACTAGATGTACTGAGGAACCACCAGATGAACTGAGGAATGTACTGAGGAACCACTAGATGTACTGAGGAACCACCAGATGTACTGAGGAACCAACAGATGTACTGAGGAACCACCAGATGTACTGAGGAACCACCAGATGTACTGAGGAACCACCAGATGTACTGAGGAACCACCAGATGTACTGAGGAACCACCAGATGTACTGAGGAACCACCAGATGAACTGAGGAACAACCAGATGAACTGAGGAACCACCAGATGTACTGAGGAACCACCAGATGTACTGAGGAACCACCAGATGTACTGAGGAACCACCAGATGAACTGAGGAATGTACTGAGGAACCACCAGGTGTACTGAGGAACCACCAGGTGTACTGAGGAACCACCAGGTGAACTGAGGAACCACCAGGTGTAATGAGGAACCACCAGGTGAACTGAGGAACCACCAGATGAACTGAGGAACCACCAGGTGTACTGAGGAACCACCAGGTGAACTGAGGAACCACCAGGTGAACTGAGGAACAACCAGATGTTGTGAGGAAGCATCTACACACATGGACATCAATAGACACGCCAGCCCTTAACTGAGACATCAATGGACATAGTTGGAAATGGCTACTCTCTTAGCTCTTCAATCCAAATAGTATAGTACCAACTGTGAAGTTTTGTGGAGGAGGAATAATGGTCTGATGCTGACAGTTCCAGTGAAAGGAAATCTTAAGACTACAGCATACAATGACATTCTAGACAATTCTGTACTTCCAACTTAGTGGTAACATTTTGGGGAAGGCCCTTTCTTGTTTCAGCACGGCAATGCCCCCATGCTCAAAGCAAGGACAATACAGAAATGGTTTGCCTTGACCTCAACCTCATCGAATACCTTTGTGATGAATTGGAATGCCGACTGCGAGCCAGGTCTAATCGGCCAACATCATTACCCCAACTTCACTAATGCTCTTGTGGCTTAATGGGAAGCAAAATCCCTGCAGAAATGTGCCAACATCTAGTGGAAAGCCTTCCCAGAAGAGTGTAGGCTGTTTTGACAGAAAAGGGGAAACCAACTAAATATTAATACCCAGAATTTTTGGAATGAGAACGTTCGACGAGCATGTGTCCACATACTTTTGGTAATGTAGTGTATGCTATTGTTGCTAGATAGATTAATCAATTAGCCTACATGGCAATCAGTAAATGTAATGTCCTACAAAACTTTCCAGTGCCTAGGCTACGTGATGTAAACCTCTTCAGCGCAAATGGCTTGCTCTGCGGTCACATAAAAGCTACACACCCTACTCCTGTTGTAAAGTGGTGCCATGAACTCTATATTAACAGGAACGTTGCAACACTTTGGGGCGGCCGGTAGCCTAGCGGTTAGAGTTTAACCGAAAGGTTGCTGAGACCGAATCCCCGAGCTGCCAAGGTAAAAAAAAAACAAGGCAGTTAACCCACTGTTCCTAGGCAGTCATTGAAAATAAGATTCTGTTCTTAACTGACTTGTCTAGTTAAATAAATAAAAATACTCTCCTCTGTAACTACAACAACACTAGTTGCTTTGGAAACTGTCTTTATCCGCGAATGCATTTTTAGAAACAGTCATACTGTCACACTTTAGAGACCCTTTTATTTCTCTATTTTGGTTAGGTCAGGGTGTGACTAGGGTCGGTAATCTCGTTTTCTATGTTGGCCGGGTGTGATTCCCAATCAGAGGCAGCTGTCTATCGTTGTCTCTGATTGGGGATCATATTTAGGCAGCCTTTTTTTCCACCTTAGTTTGTGGGATCTTGTTTTTGTATTGTAGCCTTTTTTACAAAGTTGCACGTTCGTTTTGTTGCTCTTTATTTGTTTTGTTTCTGGTTCACATGAATAAATATGATGAACGCCTTCCACGCTGCACCTTGGTCCAATACTTCCAACAACGAGTGTTACACATACACTCAAAAAAACAATCTGGGATATTTGGTTGAACCAACTGCTGGGTTGGGTTAATTAGTTGGATTGTTTTGTTTGAAAAAAGAGCAATTTGGGGGGGGGGGTTAATGTTGGGTTATTGACCCAGTGGGTCAAATCAGAAGACTGGAGGCATAGTTTAGTAGGGGCGTGCCATTTAGATTGTTATTTTTAGCCACCCGTGAGAGTAAATGTCATTCCTGTTCATCTGTTCTACTGTATAGTTATCACATGTCAAGGTTGAACATTTACATTTTCGTAGCATCAATGACAGAACTTTATTAGTTCTCTGTAAATCTACACAAATACCACCTGATTATAATATTAAATGAATAATCTTAATATCCTAGACGAATATGTAAAATGCTTAACATCTAAATGAATGTCATTTGCAATTTGTAAACTTAATATGACGAACAGGAATGACAATTAGTCACAGGTAGCCAAAACAATCTATCTAAAAGCCATACCCCTAATTAAGCTACACCTCCTGAAAATAGCCTAAGGATTACATTTCAAAACGACGCAGCTGCTAGGTCAATCACGAGTACCTCCAGTAATGTTGCTCATTCCGACGTTCTACGTCACCGGCCTCTAGGAACTGACCTGTGTCTTTACCCACACCTGGTCCCCGTATTCTCACTGATTTATATTTGTATAAATGTGCCCTTTGGTTCTCCATTGGGCTGTCGATTATTGTTCCCATGAGTACCTGTGCCATGTTGTTTTTCGTTGGGCTGTCGATTATTGTTCCCATGTCCGTTGGTCGTGTGAGTACCTGTGCCATGTTGTTTTTCGTTGGGCTGTCGATTATTGTTCCCATGAGTACCTGTGCCATGTTGTTTTTCGTTGGGCTGTCGATTATTGTTCCCATGTCCGTTGGTCGTGTGAGTACCTGTGCCATGTTGTTTTTCGTTGGGCTGTCGATTATTGTTCCCATGTCCGTTGGTCGTGTGAGTACCTGTGCCATGTTGTTTTTCGTTGGGCTGTCGATTATTGTTCCCATGTCCGTTGGTCGTGTGAGTACCTGTGCCATGTTGTTTTTCGTTGGGCTGTCGATTATTGTTCCCATGTCCGTTGGTCGTGTGAGTACCTGTGCCATGTTGTTTTTCGTGCCACTTGTATTGTGCTGTCCGTGTCTCGTCCCGTGTTATTGTTCCCATGTTCCGTTGTGTTGTATCATTATGCAGTTGTGTTTCCGTGTCCCGTGTTGTATCATTGTCCAGTTGTTTTCCGTGTCTTGGGCTGTCCCGTGTTGTATCATGGTGCAGTTGTGTTTCCGTGTCCGTCCCGTGTTGTATCATGGTGCAGTTATGTTTCCGTGTCTCGTCCATGTTGTATCATTGTCCAGTTATGTTTCCGTGTCTCGTCCCGTGTTGTATCATTGTCCAGTTGTGTTTCCGTGTCCCCGTGTTGTATCATTGTCCAGTTGTGTTTCCGTGTCTCGTCCCGTGTTGTATCATGGTGCAGTTGTGTTTCTGTGTCCCCGTGTTGTATCATTATCCAGTTGTGTTTCCATCTCGTTGTTGTATCATTGTGCAGTTGTGTTTCCGCTGTCCCGTGTTGTATCATTGTCCAGTTGTTCCCCGTGTTGTCCGTTGTGTTTCCGGTCTCGTCCCGTGTTGTATCATTGTGCCAGTTGTGTTTCTGTTGTTTTTCGTCCCGTGGGCATTATCCAGTTGTGTTTCCGTGTCTTGGTCCCGTGTTGTATCATTGTGCAGTTGTGTTTCCGTGTCTCGTCCCGTGTTGTATCATTGTCCAGTTGTGTTTCCGTGTCTCGTCCCGTGTTGTATCATTATCCAGTTGTGTTTCCGTGTCTCGTCCCGTGTTGTATCATGGTGCAGTTATGTTTCCGTGTCTCGTCCCGTGTTGTATCATTGTCCAGTTATGTTTCCGTGTCTCGTCCCGTGTTGTATCATTGTCCAGTTGTGTTTCCGTGTCTCGTCCCGTGTTGTATCATTGTCCAGTTGTGTTTCTGTGTCTCGTCCCGTGTTGTATCATTGTGGAGTTGTGTTTCCGTGTCTCGTCCCGTGTTGTATCATTATCCAGTTGTGTTTCCGTGTCTCGTCCCGTGTTGTATCATGGTGCAGTTGTGTTTCCGTGTCTCGTCCCGTGTTCTATCATGGTGCAGTTGTGTTTCCGTGTCTCGTCCCGTGTTGTATCATGGTGCAGTTGTGTTTCCGTGTGTTGTTGTATCATGGTGCAGTTGTGTTTCCGTGTCTCGTCCCGTGTTGTATCATGGTGCAGTTGTGTTTCCGTGTCTCGTCCCGTGTTCTATCATGGTGCAGTTATGTTTCCGTGTCTCGTCCCGTGTTGTATCATGGTGCAGTTATGTTTCCGTGTCTCGTCCCGTGTTGTATCATTGTCCAGTTATGTTTCCGTGTCTCGTCCCGTGTTGTATCATTGTCCAGTTGTGTTTCCGTGTCTCGTCCCGTGTTGTATCATTGTCCAGTTGTGTTTCCGTGTCTCGTCCCGTGTTGTATCATGGTGCAGTTGTGTTTCTGTGTCTCGTCCCGTGTTGTATCATTATCCAGTTGTGTTTCCGTGTCTCGTCCCGTGTTGTATCATTGTGCAGTTGTGTTTCCGTGTCTCGTCCCGTGTTGTATCATTGTCCAGTTGTGTTTCCGTGTCTCGTCCCGTGTTGTATCATTATCCAGTTGTGTTTCCGTGTCTCGTCCCGTGTTGTATCATTGTCCAGTTGTGTTTCTGTGTCTCGTCCCGTGTTGTATCATTGTGCAGTTGTGTTTCCGTGTCAGTCCGTCCCGTGTTGTATCATGGTGCAGTTGTGTTTCCGTGTCTCGTCCCGTGTTGTATCATTGTCCCGTCCCGTGTTGTATCATTGTCCAGTTGTGTTTCCGTGTCTCGTCCGTGTTGTATCATTGTCCAGTTATGTTTCTGTGTCTCGTCCCGTGTTGTATCATTGTGGAGTTGTGTTTCCGTGTCTCGTCCCGTGTTGTATCATTGTCCAGTTATGTTTCCGTGTCTCGTCCCGTGTTGTATCATTGTGCAGTTGTGTTTCCGTGTCTGTTCTATCCAGTTGTGTTTCCGTGTTGTATCATTGTCCAGTTGTGTTTCCGTGTCATGGTGCGTCCCGTGTTGTATCATTGTCCAGTTATGTTCCCGTGTTCTATCATGGTGCAGTTATGTTTCCGTGTCTCGTCCCGTGTTGTATCATGGTGCAGTTGTGTTTCCGTGTCTCGTCCTGTTTTGTATTCATTCAAGGTTCTCCTCGCTCCTTTGTTTTGGGTCTCAACCCTGTGTTATGTTTGTTTGGTCTTCGTCCCCGTGGCTTTACATGGCACGCTGTTTATTTATCTGTTGTTTTACCAGGTTAGTTGACAGAGAACACATTCTCATTTGCAGTAACGACCTGGGGCATAGTTACAGGGGAGAGGAATTAGCCAATTGTAAACTACTCCTTAAGTAGTTTTGGGGGTGTAACATTTTACTCCCATTCATTTCCCCTGACACCAAAATGTACTCGTTATATTTCAAATGCTCAGCCAGGACAGAATTATTGTTCAATTCACGCCCTTATCAATATACCACATGGTCATCCCTACTACATTTACATTTAAGTCATTAAGCAGACGCTCTTATCCAGAGCGACTTACAAATTGGTGCATTCACCTTATGACATCCAGTGGAACAGTCACTTTACAATAGTGCATCTAAATCTTAAGGGGGGGGGGGCTTCTGATCTGGCGGACTCACTAGACACGAATACGGTGTTGGTGTGTTGGTGTGTTATTGTGTTGTTGTATTGGTGTGTTGGTGTGTTGTTGTGTTGGTGTGTTGGTGTGTTGGTGTGTTGGTCTTGGTGTGTTGGTGTGTTGGTGTTGGTGTGTTGGTGTGTTGGTGTGTTGGTGTTGGTGTGTTGGTGTGTTGGTGTGTTGGTGTGTTGGTGTGTTGGTGTGTTGGTGTGTTGGTGTGTTTGGTGTGTTGGTGTGTTGGTGTGTTGGTGTGTTGGTGTGTTGTGTGTTGTTGTGTTGGTGTGTTGGTGTGTTGGTGTTGGTGTGTTGGTGTGTTGGTGTGTTGTTGTGTTGGTGTGTTGGTGTGTTGGTGTTGGTGTGCTGGTGTGATGGTGTGTTGGTGTTGGTGTGTTGGTGTGTTGGTGTTGGTGTGTTTGTGTGCTGGTGTGTTGGTGTGTTGGTGTGTTGGTGTTGGTGTGTCTGAGTGTTGGTGTGTTGGTGTGTTGGTGTGTTGGTGTGTTGGTGTGTTGGTGTGTTGGTGTTGGTGTGTTGGTGTGTTGGTGTGTTGGTGTTGGTGTGTTAGTGTGCCCCCTGTATGTCTGTAAATCAATAAAAACAAGAAAATGGCACCGTCTGCTTTGCTTCATATGAGGAATTTGGTGTATAGAATGTACTTTTCCTCCAGTATGACAGGTGAGTTACCACTCTACTTATGTACATTATTAAGGATATCTGGGTCTTTTTTGTATTTGTTAATAATGTGTTGTGTCTCAATCCATCTGCGGTGGAAGGTGGCCGAGAACGGTTTGGAAAGATGAGACTCTCACGTACACGATGGTGGTCTCTGTTTAGCTCTTACGACCCTCCCACAGGACTCATCTGAACACGATGGTAGTCTCCGTTTAGCTCTTACGATCCTCCCACAGGACTCATCTGAACACGATGGTAGTCTCCGTTTAGCTCTTACGATCCTCCCACAGGACTCATCTGAACACGATGGTGGTCTCCGTTTAGCTCTTACGACCCTCCCACAGGACTCATCTGAACACGATGGTGGTCTCCGTTTAGCTTACGACCCTCCCACAGGACTCATCTGAACACGATGGTAGTCTCCGTTTAGCTCTTACGACCCTCCCACAGGACTCATCTGAACACGATGGTAGTCTCCGTTTAGCTCTTACGACCCTCCCACAGTACTCATCTGAACACGATGGTAGTCTCCGTTTAGCTCTTACGACCCTCCCACAGGACTCATCTGAACACGATGGTAGTCTCCGTTTAGCTCTTACGACCCTCCCACAGTACTCATCTGAACACGATGGTGGTCTCCGTTTAGCTCTTATGACCCTCCCACAGGACTCATCTGAACTCGATGGTAGTCTCCGTTTAGCTCTTACGACCCTCCCACAGTACTCATCTGAACACGATGGTGGTCTCCGTTTAGCTCTTACGACCCTCCCACAGGACTCATCTGAACACGATGGTGGTCTCCGTTTAGCTCTTTACGACCCTCCCACAGGACTCATCTGACGTCTGTACCGTCGATGTGCCAACTTCTGTTTGTAGCGTCTGATCTGGTTTAGGCTACAAACTGTTCTCCTTGTCGATGTGCCAACTTATGTTTGTAGCGTCTGATCTGGTTACAAACTGTTCTCCTTGTCGCTGTCTCCCACAAGCGTCACAGGACTCATCTGAAGGTGACCGGTATTTGTTTAAAAACATTGTATGGAAGTATGAAGGTAGTTTTGTGCCTATCCAAAAGAAATGGGGTTAAATAAATGTATATAAATGTGTTAAATAATTTTATATGTTTCCAGAGATTTCTTAGATCTTCTAGGTCAGACACTTTGAACTCTTGTTTTGCCATTTCTGGATGTGTTATTCAATGTGTTTCTATGGGCCTCTCAGTAGAGGTCCTAACATTCTAAATCAGAATGCTAAGTTATCTATAGTATGACCTTCTTAAAACAATTCCATCCATCAGTTTAGACTGCAACCGCTTAGATTAACAAGGGTATTAAGGTATCTTTACTTTTACTCAAGTTTGATAATTTGACAACAACTTTTTTCCACCACTGCATGAAGTTTAAAAAAATACCCAAATTGATAATAATAACCCAGTGTTTGTTCTGTTCAATATATTTACCCAGGGCTGAGTTACTAAATAACCCAGTGTTTGTTCAATATATTTACCCAGGGCTGAGTTACTAAATAACCCAGTGTTTGTTCAATATATTTACCCAGGGCTGAGTTACTAAATAACCCAGTGTTTGTTCTGTTCAATATATTTACCCAGGGCTGAGTTACTAAATAACCCAGTGTTTGTTCAATATATTTACCCAGGGCTGAGTTACTAAATAACCCAGTGTTTGTTCTGTTCAATATATTTACCCAGGGCTGAGTTACTAAATAACCCAGTGTTTGTTCAATATATTTACCCAGGGCTGAGTTACTAAATAACCCAGTGTTTGTTCAATATATGAGTTTAAATAACCCAGGTTTGTTCTATATTTACCCAGGGCTGAGTTACTAAATAACCCAGTGTTTGTTCAATATATTTACCCAGGGCTGAGTTACTAAATAACCCAGTGTTTGTTCAATATATTTACCCAGGGCTGAGTTACTAAATAACCCAGTGTTTGTTCAATATATTTACCCAGGGCTGAGTTACTAAATAACCCAGTGTTTGTTCTGTTCAATATATTTACCCAGGGCTGAGTTACTAAATAACCCAGTGTTTGTTCAATATATTTACCCAGGGCTGAGTTACTAAATAACCCAGTGTTTGTTCAATATATTTACCCAGGGCTGAGTTACTAAATAACCCAGTGTTTGTTCAATATATTTACCCAGGGCTGAGTTACTAAATAACCCAGTGTTTGTTCAATATATTTACCCAGGGCTGAGTTACTAAATAACCCAGTGTTTGTTCAATATATTTACCCAGGGCTGAGGAACTAAATAACCCAGTGTTTGTTCAATATATTTACCCAGGGCTGAGTTACTAAATAACCCAGTGTTTGTTCTGTTTAATATATTTACCCAGGGCTGAGTTACTAAATAACCCAGTGTTTGTTCAATATATTTACCCAGGGCTGAGTTACTAAATAACCCAGTGTTTGTTCAATATATTTACCCAGGGCTGAGTTACTAAATAACCCAGTGTTTGTTCAATATATTTACCCAGGGCTGAGTTACTAAATAACCCAGTGTTTGTTTATATTTACCCAGTTTACTAAATGTTCAATATATTTACCCAGGGCTGAGTTACTAAATAACCCAGTGTTTGTTCAATATATTTACCCAGGGCTGTGTTTGTTCAATATATTTACCCAGTTACTAAATAACCCAGTGTTTGTTCAATATATTTACCCAGGGCTGAGTTACTAAATAACCCAGTGTTTGTTCAATATATTTACCCAGGGCTGAGTTACTAAATAACCCAGTGTTTGTTCAATATATTTACCCAGGGCTGAGTTAACTAAATAACCCAGTGTTTGTTCAATATATTTACCCAGGGCTGAGTTACTAAATAACCCAGTGTTTGTTCTGTTTAATATATTTACCCAGGGCTGAGTTACTAAATAACCCAGTGTTTGTTCAATATATTTACCCAGGGCTGAGTTACTAAATAACCCAGTGTTTGTTCAATATATTTACCCAGGGCTTACTAAATAACCCAGATTGGATAGTGGCTCCTCCCATGGCAGTGGGGATTGTGGCTCCTCCCATGGCAGTGGGGATAGTGGCTCCTCCCATGGCAGGGGGACAGCAGAACAGGGACAGGGAGATAATAATAACACATTAATCTGCAGGAACATTGTGTAATCACAGAAACAATGCTTCGGTAAGAGGAGGGCATTGTTCACACACACACACACACACACACACACACACACACACACACACACACACACACACACACACACACACACACACACACACACACACACACACACACACACACACACACACACACACACACACACACACACACACACAGATTGCTGACACCACATACAGTATTATATTATATCACTGGAGATCATTACCGTATTGTAGATGAATGAACTATTAACCTATTAACCAATTAACACTGGTAAGTAAAGATCTCCTGACTGCTGAAACCTCACTAACCTGGAGTAAGGTTTAGCATGACAATCAGGTGGTACATATATCATGGGGGTTCTGGGGCAATGAATGGCAGGAGCTGGATGAGAGAAAGAGAGAGAGGAGGGAGGGAAAGAGAGAGAATGAGAGAGAGGAGGGAGGGAGGTAAAGAGGGAGAATGAGAGAGAGGAGGGAGGGAGGGAAAGAGAGAGAATGAGAGAGGAAGGAAAGAGAGAGAATGAGTGAGATGAGGGAGGGAAAGAGAGATAATGAGAGAGAGGATGGAGGGAGGGAGGGAAAGAGAGAAAATGAGAGAGGAGGAAGGGAGGGAGGGCAAGAGAGAGAATAAGAGAGGAGGGAGGGTGGGGAAAAGAGTGAATAAGAGAGGAGGGATGGTGGGGAAAAGAGAGAATAAGAGAGGAGGGAGGGTGGGGAAAAGAGCGAATATGAGAGGAGGGATGGTGGGGAAAAGAGCGAATATGAGAGGAGGGATGGTGGGGAAAAGAGAGAATACGAGAGGAGGTAGGGAAAGAGAGGGGAAAGAGGTGTGATGTGAGTCATCAATATGGCCCTTTATTCCCTGTTCTCTGAGTCATCAATCTGGCCATTTATTCCCTGTTCTCTGAGTCATCAATATGGCCGTTTATTCCCTGTTCTCTGAGTCATCAATATGGCCCTTTATTCCCTGTTCTCTGAGTCATCAATATGGCCCTTTATTCCCTGTTCTCTGAGTCATCAATATGGCCCTTTATTCCCTGTTCTCTGAGTCATCAATATGAGCCTTTATTCCCTGTTCTCTGAGTCATCAATATGGCCCTTTATTCCCTGTTCTCTGAGTCATCAATATGGCCATTTATTCCCTGTTCTCTGAGTCATCAATATGGCCCTTTATCCACTGTTCTCTGAGTCATCAATATGGCCCTTTATTCCCTGTTCTCTGAGTCATCAATATGGCCCTTTATTCCCTGTTCTCTGAGTCATCAATATGGCCCTTTATTCCCTGTTCTCTGAGTCATCAATATGGCCCTTTATTCTGTCTCCCTGTCAGATGGTCACTGCAGCCCTGACAGCAGGGCTGATAGATAGATAGATAGATAGATAGATAGATAGATAGATAGATAGATAGATAGATAGATAGATAGATAGATAGATAGATAGATAGATAGATAGATAGATAGATAGATAGATAGATAGATAGAGTAGGTAGGTAGGTGTTTGTGTTTGTGTGTATTACCTTATGAAATAAATCTCATGGTGAGCATGTAATTCCTCTCCACGCAACTCACTACATTTATCTATTTCATCCTACCAATCCTTGACTTTGGCGATGTCATTTACAAAATAGCCTCCAATACCCTACTCATCAAATTGGATGCAGTCTATCACAGTGCAATCCGTTTTTTTCACCAAAGCCCCATATACTACCCACCATTGCGACCTGTACGCTCTCGTTGCCTGGCCCTCGCTTCATACTCGTCGCCAAACCCACTGGCTCCATGTCATCTACAAGAGCCTGCTAGGTAAAGTCCCCCTTATCTCAGCTCGCTGGTCACCATAGCATCTCCCACCTGTAGCACACGCTCCAGCAGGTATATCTCTCTAGTCACCCCCAAAACCAATTTTTCTTTGGCCGCCTCTCCTTCCAGTTCTCTGCTGCCAATGACTGGAACGAACTACAAAAATCTCTGAAATTGGAAACACTTATCTCCCTCACTAGCTTTAAGCACCAACTGTCAGAGCAGCTCACAGATTACTGCACCTGTACATAGCCCACCTATAATTTAGCCCAAACAACTACCTCTTTCCCTATTGTATTTAATTTATTTATTTATTTTGCTCCTTTGCACCCCATTATTTTTATTTATACATTGCACATTCTTCCACTGCAAATCTACCATTCCAGTGTTTTACTTGCTCTATTGTAATTACTTTGCCACCATGGCCTTTTTTTGCCTTTACCTCCCTTATCTCACCTCATTTGCTCACATTGTATATAACTCTGCGTCATTGTATCTGTCAAACTGCTTTGCTTTATCTTGGCCAGGTCGCAATTGTAACTGAGAACTTGTTCTCGACTTGCCTACCTGGTTAAATAAAGGTGAAATAAAATAATAAAAAAACAATTGTCTAGCCCTGCTGATTGGTAGGGGTCCAGATTTTGGAGCTCTTTCAGAACATCAGCCTTCTGGATTTGGGTGAAAGAGAAATTGGGGAGTCTTGGGCGAGTTGCTGATGCAGGGCAGTTGAACGGAGAAGGAGTAGCTAGGTGGAAAGCATGGCCAGCCGTAGAAAAATGCTTATTGAAATTCTCAATTATAGTGGATTTAATACATATATATATATATAATAATAATCAGTGTTGACAGTGTTTCCTATCCTCAGTGCAGTGGGCAGCTGGGAGGGGGTGCTCTTATTCTCCATGGACTTTACAGTGTCCCAAACTTTACATGACCTGGTGACATGACGTTTCCCAAACTCGGTCCTCGAGAACCCAAGAGGTGCACGTGTTGATATTGGTCCAAACACCACACAGCTGATTAAAATAAACCACTAATCATTAAGCTTTGTTCATTTGAATCAGCGGTGTAGTGTTATGACCATATACCATGTACCGTATACCGTTTACCGTATACTGTATACCGTATACCATATACCGTATACCATATGCCATGTACCATATACCGTATACCATATACCATATACCATATACCGTATACCATATACTGTATACCATATACCATATACCATATACCGTATACCGTATACCATATACCGTATACCGTATATACCGTATACCATATACCGTATACCGTATACCATATACCATATACTGTATACCATATACCATATACTATATACCATATACCATATACCATATACCGTATACCATATACCATATACCATATACCGTATACCATATACCGTATACCATATACCATATACCATATACCATATACCATATACCGTATACCGTACACTGTATGGTGTCGTATACCGTATACCATATACCGTATACCATGTACCGTATACTATGTACCATGTACCATATACCGTATACCATATACCATATACCATATACCATATACCATATAACGTATACCATATACCGTATACCATATACCGTATACCATATACCATATACCATATACCATATACCATATATATACCATATACCATATACCGTATACCGTATACTGTATACCATATACCATATACCATATACCATATACCATGTACCGTATACCATATACCATATACCATTTACTGTATACTGTATACCATATACCATATACCGTATACCATATACCATATACCATATACCATATACCATATACCATATACCATATACCGTATACCATATACCATATACCGTATACCATGTAACATATACTGTATACCATATACCGTATACCGTATACCATATACCGTATACCATATACCATATACCGTATACCATATACCGTATACCGTATACCGTATATATACCGTATACCGTATACTGTATACCATATACCATGTACCGTATACCGTATACCATATACCGTATACCGTATACCATATACCGTATACCATATACCGTATACCGTATACCATATACCATATACCATGTAACGTATACGGTATACCATATACCGTATACCGTATACCATATACCGTATACCATATACCATATACCGTATACCATATACCGTATACCGTATACCGTATACCGTATACTGTATACCATATACCATATACCATATATATACGTATACCATATACCGTATACCGTATACCGTATACCGTATACCGTATACGTATACCATATACCGTATACCGTATACCCGTATACCATATACCATATACCATATACCCATATACCATATACCGTATACTATATACTATATACCATATACCATATACCGTATACTATATACCCGTATACCGTATACCGTATACCGTATACCGTATATACGTATACCGTATACCATATACCATGTATACCGTATACCATATACCGTATATACCATATACCGTATACCGTATACCATATATACCATATACCATGTAACGTATACCGTATACCATATACCGTATACCATATACCGTATACCGTATACCATATACCATATACCATATACCATATACCATATACCATATACCATATACCATATACCGTATACCGTATACCATATACCATATACCATGTACCGTATACCGTATACCGTATACCATATACCATATACCGTATACCGTATACCATATACCATGTACCATATACCATATACCATATACCATATACCATATACCGTATACCATATACCATATACCATATACCGTATACCGTATACCGTATACCCATATACCATATACCATATATATACCGTATACCATATACCATATACCGTATACCATATACCGTATACCATATACCGTATACCGTATACCATATACCATATACCGAATACCGTATACCGTATACTGTATACCATATACCATGTACCGTACCGTATACCGTATACCGTATACCGTATACCATATACCGTATACCGTATACCGTATACCATATACCATATACCATGTACCGTATACCATATACTATATACCATGTACCGTATACCATATACCATATACCATGTAACGTATACCGTATACCATATACCGTATACCGTATACCATATACCATATACCATATACCATATACCATATACCATATACCATATACCATATACCATGTAACGTATACCGTATACCATATACCGTATACCATGTACCGTATACCGTATACCATATACCTTATACCGTATACCGTATACCGTATACCGTATACCATATACCATATACCATGTACCGTATACCGTATACCATATACCATATACCGTATACCATATACCGTATACCGTATACCATATACCGTATACCATATATACCATATACCATATACCGTATACCATATACCATATACCATATACCATATACCATATACCATATACCATATACCATATACCATATACCATATACCATATACCATATACCGTATACCATGTACCGTATACCATATACCATATACCATATACCATATACCGTATACCGTATGCCATATACCATATACAGTATACCATATACCATATACCGTATACCATATACCGTATACTGTATACCATATACCATATACCATGTACCGTATACCGTATACCGTATACCATATACCATATACCGTATACTGTATACCATATACCATGTACCGTATACCGTATACCATATACCATATACCATATACCGTATACCATATACCATATACCGTATACTGTATACCATATACCGTACACCATATACCATATACCATATACCGTATACCATATACCATGTACCGTATACCAAATACCGTATACCATATACCGTATACCGTATACCATATACCATATACCGAATACTGTATACTGTATACCATATACCATATACCATATACCATATACCGTATACTGTATACTGTATACCATATACCGTATACCATATACCATATACCGTATACCATATACCATATACCATGTACCATATACCGTATACCATATACCATATACCATATACCGTATACCATATACCATATACCGTATACTGTATACCATATACCGTACACCATATACCATATACCATATACCGTATACCGTATACCATATACCATGTACCGTATACCAAATACCGTATACCATATACCGTATACCATATACCGTATACCGTATACCATATACCAAATACCGAATACTGTATACTGTATACCATATACCATATACCATATACCGAATACTGTATACCATATACCGTATACCGTATACTGTATACCATATGCCATGTACCGTATACCGTATACCGTATACCATATACCATATACCATATACCATATATACTGTAAATACCGTATACCATATACCATATACCATATATACCGTATACCATATACGTATACCGTATACCGTATACCATATACCATATACCGTATACCGTATACCGTATACCATATACCGTATACCTTATACCATATACCATATACCATATACCGTATACCGTATACCATATACCGTATACCATATACCATATACCGTATACCGTATACCGTATACCATATACCATATACCGTATACCGTATACCGTATACCATATACCATATACCATATACCATATACCAAATACCGTATACCATATACCGTATACCGTATACCGTATACCATATACCATATACCATATACCGTATACCGTATACCCCAGTATACCATATACCGTATACCATATACCATATACCATATACCATATACCAAATACCATATACCATATACCGTATACCATATACCATATATACCATATACCGTATACCATATATACCGTATACCATATACCATATACCATACTATACCGTATACCGTATACCATATACCATATATACCATATACCATATACCATATATATACTATATACCGTATACCGTATACCATATACCATATACCATATACCATAATACCGTATACCGTATACCATATACCGTATACCGTATACCGTATACATATATACCATATACCATATACCGTATACCGTATACCATATACCATATACCATATACCATATACCATATACCAAATACCGTATACCATATACCGTATACCATATACCGTATACCGTATACCGTATACCATATACCGAATACTGTATACTGTATACCATATACCATATACTTTATACCGTATACTGTATACTGTATACCATATACCGTATACCATATACCATATACAGTATACCATATACCATATACCGTATACCATATACCATATACCGTATACCATATACCATATACCATATACCATATACCATATACCGTATACCATATACCATATACCATATACCATATACCATATACCGTATACTGTATACCATATACCGTACACCATATACCATATACCATATACCGAATACTGTATACTGTATACCATATACCATATACCATATACCATATACCGTATACTGTATACTGTATACCATATACCGTATACCGTATACCATATACCGTATACTGTATACCATATACCATATACCATATACTGAATACTGTATACCATATACCGTATACCGTATACTGTATACCATATACCATGTACCGTATACAATATACCATATACTATATACCGTATACCGTATACCGTATACCGTATACCGTATACCGTATACTGTATACCATATACCGTACACCATATACCATATACTGTATACCATATACCTTATACCATATACCATATACCGTATACCGTATACCATATACTATATACATATACCGTATACCGTATACCGTATATACCCGTATACCATATACCATATACCGTATACCGTATACCGTATACCGTATACCGTATACCATATACCATATACCATATACCAAATACCGTATACCATATACCGTATACCGTATACCGTATACCATATACCATATACCGTATACCGTATACCGTATACCGTATACCGTATACCATATACCATATACCATATACCAAATACCGTATACCATATACCGTATACCATATACCGTATACCGTATACCATATACCGTATACCATATACCATATACCATGTACCGTATACCGTATACCATATACCATATACCATATACCATATACCGTATACCATATACCATATACCATATACCATATACCAAATACCATATACCATATACCATATATATACCATATACCATATACCGTATACCATATACCATATACCGTATACCATATACCATATACCGTATACCATATACCATATACCAAATACCGTATACCATATACCGTATACCGTATACCATATACCGTATACCATATACCATATACCGTATACCATATACCATATACCGTATACCATATACCATATACCAAATACCGTATACCATATACCGTATACCATATACCGTATACCGTATACCATATACCATATACCGTATACCATATACCATATACCGTATCCCATATACCATATACTGTATACCATATACCATATACCATATACCATGTACCGTATACCGTATACCATATACTACATACCATGTACCGTATACCATATACCGTATACCATATACCATATACCAAATACCGTATACCATATACCATATACCATATACCATATACCGAATACCGTATACTGTATACCATATACCATATACTTTATACCGTATACTGTATACCATATACCATATACTGTATACCATATACCATGTACCATATACCATATACCATATACCGTATACCGTATACCGTATACCGTATACCGTATACCATATACCATATACCATATACCATATACCGTATACCGTATACCGTATACCATATACCATATACCGTATACCGTATACCGTATACCGTATACCGTATACCGTATACCGTATACCATATAGCCTATACCATATACCATGTACCATATACCATATACCATATACCGTATACCGTATACCGTATACCGTATACCATATAGCCTATACCATATACCATGTACCATATACCATATACCATATACCATAGCTATGGGCCACCAAGTAACACAGGATCATCTCACGTCTGTCCACACCTCCAACAGTGGAAATGAGTTCATAAATAAAGAGTTTGACATTTATTGTCCCTCTCCTCTTTCCCTCGCTGACATGCTTCTATTGATCTTTGTTGGAGGACATTGTTGCTTGGTGAAATAGTTAGCTTGGGTTGTTAAGCTAAAGAGAAGCCTTGCGTCTAGTGCTGCCGTCTGAATGAGAGAGATAACGTGAGACATTCAGACCAAACTCGTTCCCTGTAGAGAAGGCGTGTTAAAAACACACCATGTTTCAGGACTGACAAAAGCCGGCTCCGCTCCTCTGCTAACCCTCTGCCGCCTGCCTCTCTCTCTCTCTCTCTCTCTCTCTCTCTCTCTCTCTCTCTCTCTCTCTCTCTCTCTCTCTCTCTCTGTCCCTCTCTCCGCCTGCCTCTCTCTCTCTCTCTGTCTCTCTCTGTCTCTCTCTCTCTCTCTGTCTCTCTCTCTCTCTCTCTCTCTCTCTCTCTCTCTCTCTCTCTCTCTCTCCGCCTGCCTCTTTTTCTCTCTCTCTCCGTTTTCTGCCTCTGCCTCTCTCTCCCCATGGCACACATTCATTCCAAACAAATGGGGAACAGAAGTTAGAGAAGGGAATTGATACGGGCACGGCTGTGATGTCTCTAAAGCTGGTATTATTCATCAACACAGTAGATCTTCAGAGGGCTGTTCAGAGAGAAAGAGACTCTAATATGTTCGACACGCACCGCAGAGCAACACAAATATTAATCGTGAAGACTCAAAGCCTGGAGAGGAGAGCAGAGCAGAGGAGAGGAGTGTTTGTGTGCGAGGGGAACTAGATCTGAGAAGAAAAGGGGGATATTGGGGCTATACAACAACGGTCCTCTGCTAGCCTAACAGGATGTGGAATCACTATTCACTCAAACCCTCTAGGAACAGTATGTGGAATCACTATTCACTCAAACCCTCTAGGAACAGGATGTGGAATCACTATTCACTCAAACCCTCTCGGAACAGGATGTGGAATCACTATTCACTCAAACCCTCTCGGAACAGGATGTGGAATCACTATTCACTCAAACCCTCTAGGAACAGGATGTGGAATCACTATTCACTCAAACCCTCTCGGAACAGGATGTGGAATCACTATTGACTCAAACCCTCTAGGAACAGGATGTGGAATCACTATTCACCAGACACTTAGAGCAGGATGAGATGGATAATTTTTATTTTACCTTTATTTAACTAGGCAAGTCAGTTAAGAACAAATTCTTATTTTCAATGACGGCCTAGGAACAGTGGGTTAACTGCCTGTTCAGGGGCAGATTTGAGACAGTTTTCTGCAGCAGGAAAATAATCATGCAACAACAGGAAGGGCAGTCCTTCCCGGGGAAGGACTGCCCGTTCCATGATCTCGCCATCACGGTCGACAACTCCATTGTGTCCTCCTCCCAGAGCGCCAAGAACCTTGGCGTGATCCTGGACAACACCCTGTCGTTCTCAACTAACATCAAGGCGGTGGCCCGTTCCTGTAGGTTCATGCTCTACAACATCCGCAGAGTACGACCCTGCCTCACACAGGAAGCGGCGCAGGTCCTAATCCAGGCACTTGTCATCTCCCGTCTGGATTACTGCAACTCGCTGTTGGCTGGGCTCCCTGCCTGTGCCATTAAACCCCTTCAACTCATCCAGAACGCCGCAGCCCGTCTGGTGTTCAACCTTCCCAAGTTCTCTCACGTCACCCCGCTCCTCCGTTCTCTCCACTGGCTTCCAGTTGAAGCTCGCATCCGCTACAAGACCATGGTGCTTGCCTCTACGGAGCTGTGAGGGGAACGGCACCTCAGTACCTCCAGGCTCTGATCAGGCCCTACACCCAAACAAGGGCACTGCGTTCATCCACCTCTGGCCTGCTCGCCTCCCTACCACTGAGGAAGTACAGCTCCCGCTCAGCCCAGTCAAAACTGTTCGCTGCCCTGGCCCCCAATGGTGGAACAAACTCCCTCACGACGCCAGGACAGCGGAGTCAATCACCACCTTCCGGAGACACCTGAAACCCCACCTCTTTAAGGAATACCTAGGATAGGTTAAGTAATCCCTCTCACCCCACCCCCCTAAGTTTTAGATGCACTATTGTTAAGTGACTGTCCCACTGGATGTCATAAGGTGAATGCACCAATTTGTAAGTCGCTCTGGATAAGAGCGTCTGCTAAATGACTTAAATGTAATATGTAAATGTTAAGGCCTACGATAGTCTCGCCGACCGGCCAACGATAATATAATCTGTGTCCTGCTGAGGACTGAGTACATTGCTACCGTCCAGCACTACTCTGTAGACACTATAGTATAGAACTAATACTCTTCGCCAATTACAAAGAGCAGAGAGTTTCCCACAGCTAACAGTTAGCACTAAACAAGGACATAACAGTATGACAGGGGAACAGGGGAGGTAGAGTTGTAACAGGGGTGTGTGTGTGTGTGTTGTGTGTGTGTGTGTGTGTGTAGTGTCAGTGTGTGTATGTGTAGCGTCAGTGTGTGTGTGTGTGTGTCAGTATTAATCAAGGGGCTGTGTGTTCTTCTGTTCCTTCAGTGTAATGAGAGATGTTTTCTCTGCCACGTGTCTTTGACCTGTTCCTCTCTCTCTCCATGTAAGATCCTTCAACACCTCCACAGAACAGGACAACACGAGATAACAACATGGCCTCTGTGTACTGGGGGGGTTTGGGCATGCTGTGGTCTATCAGGGTAAACAGTTGGGGCGGCAGGTAGCCTAGTGGTTATGAGCGTGGGACTAGTAACCGAAAGGTTTCTAGATCGAATCCCAAAGCTGTTGTTCTGCCCCTGAACAAGGTTTCAAGAGGTTTTAACCCTGGTAGGCTGTCATTGAAAATACTCATTTGTTCTTAACTGACTTGCCTGGTTAGATAAAGGTAAAAAAAAATAGACTATTAGCCTCCTATTCTATTTTCACCAACTTTCAGTTCATGTTACCTGATGAAATTGCTGTACAATATGATTTTGTTACCATCTGATGGCACATTCAAACGTCATAAATCAACACTGCAGAACTCTCCCTGTCCTCTGCCGTGCCTTGATTGTATTACTGCTGATGATATCTGGAAATGTGCATGTACACCCTGGCCCATCTACTGTTGCTAGCCCCATTTCTGACTTGTGCTCTGATATCTGCTTCACTGATTTCTGCTCTCGTAAAAGCCAGTGTTTTCTGCACGTTAACACCAGAAGCTTATTACCTAAAATGGATCAACTGAAAGTGTGGGTTCACAGGTCCAATCCAGATGTGTTGGTCATTACTGAGACGTGGTTCAGGAAGAGTGTTATGAACACTGATTTTAACCTTTCTGGTTATAATCTTTTTCGGCAAGACAGATCTTCCAAAGTTCACTGCTGGGTTTTTCTCCACCAAGTCTGTCACCAAACAATTTGATTTGCTGGTTTTACGTAGTAAAAGTATTAAAGTTTCAAAGAGCTGTTTATTGACTTGCTGGGTGCTATCATCCACCATCAGCACCGGCCTGTACCCTCCCTGCCCTAAGCTCTCTCCTGTACCCTACCTGCCCTAAGCTCTCTCCTGTACCCTACCTGCCCTAAGCTCTCTCCTGTACCCTACCTGCCCTAAGCTCTCTCCTGTACCCTCCCTGCCCTAAGCTCTCTCCTGTACCCTACCTGCCCTAAGCTCTCTCCTGTACCCTACCTGCCCTAAGCTCTCTCCTGTACCCTACCTGCCCTAAGCTCTCTCCTGTACCCTACCTGCCCTAAGCTCTCTCCTGTACCCTACCTGCCCTAAGCTCTCTCCTGTACCCTCCCTGCCCTAAGCTCTCTCCTGTACCCTACCTGCCCTAAGCTCCCTCCTGGCCCCTTACACTGAAATTGTCCTGCAACGTGACCTAAACTGTGACATGCTTAAACCACCTGACCAAGTCCTAAAGCAAATGGACTCCCTAAATCTTTCTCGATTATTACCAATCCCACAAGGTATGACTCCAAACACCCAGAAAAGGCTGTTATCCTCACAAATAATCCTGATAGGTATCAGTCTGGTGTTTTCTGTAATGACCTTAGTGATCGCTGTTTTACAGCCTGTGTTTGTAATGGCTGCTCAGTGAAATGACCTGTCCTGATCTGTCATAGACGCTTGCTAAAAAAGGAGCAGTTCTCTCTCTGTGGGTCTAACCCCAAGAAGCTCTGGAAAACAGATAAAGACCTGGAGAATAAACCCTCCTCCTCACAGCTGCCCATGTCCCTTAATGTTGATGATGTGGTTGTTACTGACAAGAAGCCCAGGGCGCTGAGCTCTTTAATCACCACTTCATTAAGTCAGGATTCCTATTTCACTCAGCCTCTTTGCCCATCCAACACTTCCTCATCTCCCACCGCTTCTAATGTGACTATCCCCAATGCTCCTCCCTCTTTTTCCCTTCTAATGTGACTACCCCCAATGCTCCTCCCTCTTTTTCCCTTCTAATGTGACTACCCCCAATGCTCCTCCCTCTTTTTCCCTTCTAATGTGACTATCCCCAATGCTCCTCCCTCTTTCTCCCTTCTAATGTGACTACCCCCAATGCTCCTCCCTCTTTTTCCCTTCTAATGTGACTACCCCCAATGCTCCTCCCTCTTTTTCCCTTCTAATGTGACTATCCCCGATGCTCCTCACTCTTTTTCCCCTGCCCCACTACAAAGTTTCTCCATGCAGGTGGTCATTGAGTCTGAGGTGCTAAAGGAGCTCCTTAAACTTGACCCCAAAAAACAGTTCAGATGGTGTCAGGACCCGGTTACGAACCCAGGTCTCCGGAGTGAGAAACAGTCACTTAACCAACTGAGCCACGAATAGTCAGCAGAACCCAGAAGATGAGGCAGACACAGCAGTACTTGAGACAGTCTATTTAATGAAGTACAAAAGTGAAGTCCTTCAGGAAAACATGTAACTCCACAACCTCAAAAGGAATTCCACAAGAACAAAGATAATCCTCCAAGACAAAAAGGTAAATCCACAAGGTGATAGGTAAAGCACAAAAAGCCTCAAAAGATACTCAAAAATAAATAAACAAGAACAAAAAACAGAATTCCACAAGAGAGTCCACCGGGATCAACAAGGGTTCACAGAATACTAGGTCTGGGTGCTAACATACAAACACAGAGCAAATAACTGAGGAAAACTAAGGGTTTAAATACAATCAGGGGAAACGAGGCACAGGTGCAAATAATAATGGGGATCAAGGGAAAACAAAAGGTCAAAAAGCACAATGGGGGCATCTAGTGACCAAAAACCGGAACAAACCTGGCCAAATCCTGACAGATGGTTTAGACCCTTTCTTCTTTAAGGTTGCTGCCCGTATCATCACCAAGCCTCTCTCTGACCTTTTTAACCTGTCTCTCCTTTCTGGGGAGGTTCCCATTGCTTGGAAGGCAGCCATGGTTCTTCCTTTATTTAAAGGGGGAGATCAAACTGATCCTAACTGTTATAGGTCTATTTCTATTTTGCCCTGTTTATCAAAAGTGTTGGAAAAACTCAATAATCAACCGACTGGCTTTCTTGATGTCTGGCTTTCTTGATGTCTAGATTATTCTCTCTGGTATGCAATCTGGTTTCCGCTCAGGTTTATAGATGTGTCACTGCAACCTTAAATTCTTCAACCACCTAAAAGGAAGCGATTCCCAAACCTTCCATGACAAAGCCATCACCTACAGAGAGATGAACCTGGGGCTCTGTTCACAAACACAAACAGACCCCACAGAGCCCCAGGACAGCAGCACAATTAGACCCAACCAAATCATAAGGAAACAAAAATATATTTACTTGACATATTGGAAAGAATTTACAAAAAAACAGAGCAAACGAGAATGTTATTTGGCCCTAAACAGAGAGTACACAGTGGCAGAATACCTGACCACTTTGACTGACCCTACACAGAGAGTACACAGTGGCAGAATACCTGACCACTTTGACTATGTACTGACTCAGTGAGCATAGCATTGCTATTGAGAAAGGCCACTGCAGGCAGACATGGCTCTCAAGAGAAGACAGGCTATGTGCTCACTGCCCACAAAATGAGGTGGAAACTGAACTGCACTTCCTAACCTCCTGTCCAACGTATGACCATATTAGAGACAAATATTTCCCTCATATTAAACAGATCCACAAAGAATTTGAAAACAAATCCAATGATGATAAACTCCCATATCTACTGGGTGAAATTCCACAGTGTGACATCACAGCAGCAAGATGTGTGACCTGTTGCCACGAGAAAAGGGCAACCAGTGAAGAACAAACACCATTGTAAATACAACCCATATTTATGCTTATTCATTTTCCCTTGTGTACTTTAACTATTTGTACATCATTACAACACTGTATATATATACATAATATGACATTTGTAATGTCTTTATTGTTTTGAAACTTCTGTATGTGTAATGTTTACTGTTAATTTTTATTGTACATTTCATTTTTTGTATATTATCTACCTCACTTGCTTTGGCAATGTTGACACGTTTCCCATGTCAACAAAGCCCCTTGAATTGAATTGAATTGAGAGGAGAGAGACAAGAAAGAGAGAGAGGAGAGAGAAATGAAAGAGAGAGAAGATAGAGGAGAGAGAGAGAGAGAGGAGAGAGAGGAGAGACAAGCGAGAGAGAGAGAGAGAGAGAGAGAGAGAGAGAGAGAGAGAGAGAGAGAGAGAGAGAGAGAAGAGAGAGACAAGAGAGAGAGGAGACAGTATAGAGAGGAGAGAGAGACAAGAGAGAGAGGAGACAGGATAGAGAGGAGAGAGAGACAAGATAGAGCGAGAGAGCAGAGATTCAGGGTGTATTAGCTGATGGGGCATAATGGCGGTCTTAAGAATGTCTTTTACTGTCTGTCATACCATTTATATTTTAATCCCCGTCCCCACAGGAGGCCCTTTTTTCCTCTGGGTAGGACAACACAGTAAATAAGAATTTGCTTAATTGACTTGCCTCGTTAAATAAAGGTTGAAATAAAAAAAAATGTAGAAATGTAGAGCCACAGCTCAAATGACATCCAACACACCAGGCAAAACACACATATTACAGAATGAAACACAACACCCGGGACTGCTGCTACACACACACACACACGCACACGCACACACACACACACACACACACACACACACACACACACACACACACACACACACACACACACACACACACACACACACACACACACACACACACACACACACACACACACACACACACACACACACACAAGTCCTCCATCTGAAGATGTGTGTGTTGTAGAGATCTGATGAATCACAGCAAGTCCCATGACGGTTACATAACCAGGAATAATAGATGGAAATAAATAATACACTCCTCTCTTCCCTCCATTCCCTCCAGTCATCCCTCCACCCATCCCTCAAGTCATCCCTCCAACCATCCCTCCATCCCTCCACCCACCCATCCCTCCAGTCATCCCTTCACCCACCCACCATCCCTCCAGTCATCCCTCCACCCATCCCTCAAGTCATCCCTCCAACCATCCATCCAGCCATCCCTCCACCCATCCCTCAAGTAATCCCTCCATCCCTCCACCCACCCATCCCTCCAGCCATCCTCCAACCATCCCTCCAGCCATCCCTCCAGTCATCCCTCCAGTCATCCCTCCACACATCCTGTAATTGAATAAAGCTTATTTTCGGACTAAATTTGTTGTCCCTCACGAATGTAGCAACAAAATAAGTCCTACCTCATAACAAGGTCACTTCATTAACATACCAAGTCACACTACTAGGTCTAACTTTTTAAATACCACACATATTATTAATTATGGATAATTCGAGGCCTAAATACGTTATTAATGTTCATCTAGGCATAAATATGTCATTAACGATACATTTTAGGACCCCTTTAAAGTATAAAAAATGTATCCATTTAAAAAAAAAATGATTTTATAAAATATTGAATTTGGCATCTACTACTATAGCCGAGAGAAACGCATTGAGAAAACACATTCACATATGGCAAAATAAATACAGTCAAAAAATAAACAAGGTTTTGAAGTGCTTGTCCAACATCTAGGATATATAAGAAAGCTGAGGATATATATATTTTTTACACATATTTGACCCCCTTTTGACCCCCTTTTGACCCCCTTTTGACCTCCTTTTGACCCCTTTTGACCTCCTTTTGACCTCCTTTTGACCTCCTTTTGACCCCTTTTGACCCCTATTTTACCCCTTTTGACCCTTTTTTGGGGCACAAAACTACCACATTAGTTTGTAGCCCAAACGGTTCAGACATGAAGTGTATCGACTTCAGAAGAGTTCTTGTGGGGGTCGTAGAGAAAAACGAAGACCACCATCGTGTTTCGTGAGGTTCTCCCCTTTCCATAGTTTGTAGTTGCAACCATTTGGACTTTCCTCTGACACGGCCTATTATATAGGTCCTGAATTGCAGGAAGCTTGACCACAGTGATGTACGGGGCCGTACGCCTTACGCCTTGTAGTGCCTTACCGTCAGATGCCGAGCAGTTGCCTTACCAGGCGGTGATGCAACCGGTCAGGATGCACTCGATGGTGCAGCTGTAGAATTTTCTGAGGATCTGGGGATCCATGCCACATATTTTCAGTCTCCTGGCGGGGATGTTGTTGTCGTGCCCTCTTCCCAACTGTCTTGGTTTATTTTAACCACGAGAGTTCTGTGATGTGGACACCAAGGAGCTTGAAACTCTCGACCCGCTCCACTACAGCCACGTTGATGTTAACGGGGGCCTGTTTGGCACTCCTTTTCCTATATTCCACAATCAGCTCCTTTGTCTTGCTCATATTGAGGGAGAGGTTGTTGTCCTGGCATTACACTGACAGTTCTCTGACATCCTCCCTATAGGTTGTCTAATCGTTGTTGGTGATCAGGCCTACCATTGTTGTGTCGTCAGCAAACTTGATGATGGTGTAGGAATCGTGTTTGGCCACGCAGTCGTAAGTGAACAGGGAGTATAGAAGGGGACTAATTACACACCCCTGAAGAGCACCAGTGTTGAGGATCAGAGTGGCAGACGTGTCTTTGCCTACCCTTACCACATGGGGGTGGCCAATCAGGAAGTCCAAGATCCAGTTGCAGAGGGAGGTGTTTAATCCCAGGATCGTTAGCTTAGTGATGAGCTTTGAGGGCACTATGGTGTTGAACGCTGAGCTGTAGTCAATGAACAGCATTCTCATGTAGGTGTTCCTTTTGTCGAGGTGGGAAAGGGCAGTGCGGAGTCTGATTGAGATTGCGTCATCTGTGGATCTGTTGGGGTGGTATGCGGATTGGAGAGTGGGTCAAGGGTTTCTGGCATGATGATGTTGTGAGCCATGACCAGCCTTTCAAAGCACTTCATGTCTACCGCATCGATGCGGATGCTGCCTGTAATCCATGGCTTCTGGTTGGGATATGTACGTACGGGCACTGTGGGGATTACGTCGTCGATACACTACTTGATGAAGCCGATGGCTGAGGTCGTATACTCCTCAATGACCCTTGGATGAATCCCAGAACATATTCCAGTCTGTGCTAGTAAAACAGTCCTGTCGCGTAATATCAAATCAAATCAAATGTTATTTGTCATATACACATGGTTAGCAGATGTTAATGCGAGTGTAGCGAAATGCTTGTGCTTCTAGTTCCGACAATGCAGTAATAACCAACAAGTAATCTAGCTAACAATTCCAAAACTACTACCTTATAGACACAAGTGTAAGGGGATAAGAATATGTACATAAAGATATATGAGTGAGTGATGGTACAGAGCAGCATAGGCAAGATACAGTAGATGGTGCAGTATATACATATGAGATGAGTATGTAAACAAAGTGGCATAGTTAAAGTGGCTAGTGATACATGTATTACGTAAGGATGCAGTAGATGATATAGAGTACAGTATATACGTATACATATGAGATGAATAATGTAGGGTATGTAAACATTATATTAGGTAGCATTGTTTAAAGTGGCTAATGATATATTTTACCTAATTTCCCATCAATTCCCATTATTAAAGTGGCTGGAGTTGAGTCAGTGTGTTGGCAGCAGCCACTCAATGTTAGTGGTGGCTGTTTAACAGTCTGATGGCCTTGAGATAGAAGCTGTTTTTCAGTCTCTCGGTCCCAGCTTTGATGCACCTGTACTGACCTCGCCTTCTGGATGATAGCGGGGTGAACAGGCAGTGGCTCGGGTGGTTGTTGTCCTTGATGATCTTTTTGGTCTTCCTAGGGGGGGTGTTCCCTCTGCTGTTTCCTGAAGTCCACAATCATCTCCTTAGTTTTGTTGACGTTGAGTGTGAGGCTATTTTCCTGACACCACACTCCGAGGGCCCTCACCTCCTCCCTGTAGGCCGTCTCGTTGTTGTTGGTAATCAAGCCTACCACTGTTGTGTCGTCCGCAAACTTGATGATTGGAGGGCGTGCGTGGCCACGCAGTCGTGGGTGAACAGGGAGTACAGGAGAGGGCTCAGAACGCACCCTTGTGGGGCCCCAGTGTTGAGGATCAGCGGGGTGGAAATGTTGTTGCTTACCCTCACCACCTGGGGGCGGCCTGTTAGGAAGTCCAGTACCCAGTTGCACAGGGCGGGGTCGAGACCCAGGGTCTCGAGCTTGATGACGAGCTTGGAGGGCACTATGGTGTTAAATGCCGAGCTGTAATCGATGAACAGCATTCTCACATAGGTATTCCTCTTGTCCAGATGTGTTAGGGCAGTGTGCAGTGTGGTTGAGATTGCATCGTCTGTGGACCTATTTGAGCGGTAAGCAAATTGGAGTGGGTCTAGGGTGTCAGGTAGGGTGGAGGTGATATGGTCCTTGACTAGTCTCTCAAAGCACTTCATGATGACGGAAGTGAGTGCTACGGGGCAGTAGTCGTTTAGCTCAGTTACCTTAGCTTTCTTGGGTACAGGAACAATGGTGGTCCTCTTGAAGCATGTGGGAACAACAGACTGGGATGGTGATTGATTGAATATGTCCGTAAACACACCAGCCAGCTGGTCTGCGCATGCGCTGAGGGCGCGGCTGGGGATGCGGTCTGGGCCTGCAGCCTTGCGAGGGTTGACACGTTTAAATGTTTTCCTCACGTTGGCTGCAGTGAAGGAGAGTCCGCATGTTTTAGTTGCGGCCCATGTCAGTGGCACTGTATTGTCCTCAAAGCGGGCAAAAAAAGGTATTTCGTTTTAATCGTTGCTATGGGAACGACATCTTCAACGCACGTTCTAATGAACTCGCTCACCGAATCAGCGTATTCGTCAATGTTGTTGTCTGACGCAATACGGAACATATCCCAGTCCACGTGATGGAAGCAGTCTTGGAGTGTGGAATCAGATTTGTCAGACCAGCGTTGGACAGACCTCAGCGTGGGAGCTTCTTGTTTTAGTTTCTGTCTGTAGGCAGGGATCAACAAAATGGAGTCGTGGTCAGCTTTTCCGAAAGGAGGGCGGGGCAGGGCCTTATAAGCGTCGCGGAAGTTAGAATAGCAGTGATCCAAGGTTTTTCCAGCCCTGGTTGCGCAATCGATATGCTGATAAAATTTAGGGAGTGTTGTTTTCAGGTTAGCCTTGTTAAAATCCCCAGCTACAATGAATGCAGCCCCGGATAAATGGATTCCAGTTTGCAAAGAGTCAAATAAAGTTCGTTCAGAGCCATCGATGTGTCTGCTTGGGGGGGGGATGTATACAGCTGTGATTATAATCGACGAGAATTCCCTTGGAAGATAATGCGGTCGACATTTGATTGTGAGGAATTCTAAATCAGGTGAACAGAAGGACTTGAGTACCTGTATGTTGTTATGATCACACCATGTCACGTTAACCATGAAGCATACGCCCCCGCCCCTCTTCTTACCAGAAAGATGTTTGTTTCTGTCGGCGCGATGCGTGGGGGAAACCCGCTGGCTGCACCAATTCCGATAGCGTCTCTCCAGTGAGCCATGTTTCCGTGAAGCAAAGAACATTACAGTCTCTGATGTCCCTCTGGAATGCTACCCTTGCTACCCATTTCATCAACCTTGTTGTCAATAGACTGGACATTGGCGAGAAAATTTTTGTCGGGGTGTCTACGTGGTCTATGGCTGCCTGAGGCGGTTCTCAATCAGAGTCAGGTGATTATCGTTGTCTCTGATTGGGAGCCATATTTAGGCAGCC
>NC_060173.1:116582502-116585002 GCF_021184085.1 Oncorhynchus gorbuscha | reverse complement strand
TTCTGTCTTATCTGGTGTCCTGTGTGAATTTAAGTATGCTCCCTCTGATTATCTCTTTCTCCCTCTCTCCCTCCCCTCCAGGAGGACCTGAGCCCTAGGACCGTACCTCAGGACGACCTGGCCTGATGACTCCTTGCTGTCCCCAGTCCACCTGGTCGTGCTGCTTCTCCAGTTTCAACTGTTCTGCCTGCGGCTATGGAACCCTGACCTGTTCATCGGACGTGCTACCTGTCACAGACCTGCTGTTTTCAACTCTCTCTCTACCGCACCTGCTGTCTCGACCTCTGAATGCTTGGCTATGAAAAGCCAACTGACATTTACTCCTGAGGTACTGACCTGTTCTACAACCCTGATGGTCATCTATAAACATTTGAACATCTTGAAGACCAATCTGGCCTTAATGGCCATGTACTCTATTAATCCACACCCGGCACAGCCAGAAGAGGACTGGCCACCCTTCAGAGCCTGGTTCCTCTCTAGGTTTGTGACATGTTGCCACAAGAAAAGGGCAACTGTTGTTTCCCATGCCAAGAAAGCCCTTAAATTGAATTGAAATTGAATTGAGAGAGAGAAGAGAGAGAGAGAGAGAGAGAAAAGAGTGAGAGAGAGAGAGACAGAGACAGAGAGAGAGCGAGAGCGAGAGAGAGAGAGAGAGACAGAGAGAGAGCGAGAGAGAGAGAGAGAGACAGAGAGAGAGCGAGAGAGAGAGAGAGAGAGAGAGAGATTGATTGTAGATTGGATTATTCATTATTTTACAGTGAGGATATTATTTTTGCAGAATTTTGCATGCAGGGTCTCAATTTGGTGTTTGTCCCATTTTGTGAATTCTTGGTTGGTGAGCGGACCCCAGACCTCACAACCATGAAGGGCAATGGGCTCTATGGTTTCCATAACTGATTGGAGTATTTTTGGCCAGATCCTAGATGGAATTTGTATTTGTGGTCCTGGCGACTGGACCTTTTTTGAAACACCATTATTTTGGTCTTACTGAGATTTACTGTCAGGGCCCAGGTCTGACAGAATCTGTGCAGAAGATCTAGGTGCTGCTGTAGGCCCTCCTTGGTTGGTGACAGAAGCACCAGATCATCAGCAAACAGTTGACATTTGACAGCAGATTCTAGTAGGGTGAGGCCGGGTGCTGCAGACTGTTCTCGTGCCCTCGTCAATTCATTGATATTTATGTTGAAGATGGTGGGGCTGAAGCTGCATCCCTGTCTCACCCCACGACCCTTTGAGAAGAAATGTGAGTGTTTTCTGCACCTCCCAGATATTTAATTTACCATTTAAAAGGATATTATGAATGTGAAGCATCCGCTACCAAATATGGTGATGAGTGTAAACTGGTCTCAGAGCATTTCGTATTATTCTGTACGTAAATCCACACGCCATTGTCACGCCTTGGTCATTGTATTTTGTGTTTTCGTTATATATTTGTTCAGGCCAGGGTGTGACATGGGTTTATTGTGTTGTCGTATTGGGGTTTTTGTAGGCATTGGGATTGTGGTTGATTAGGGGTGTGTCTAGTTTAGGCTTGGCTGTCTGAGGTGGTTCTCAATCAGAGTCAGGTGATTCTTGTTGTCTCTGATGGGGAACCTTAGTTAGGTAGCCGGGGTTTCACTGTGTATTTCGTGGGTGATTGTTCCTGTCTCTGTGTAGTGTTCACCAGATAGGCTGTATTAGGTTTTCACGTTCCGTTTGTTGTTTTGTATTTGTTATTTCATGTATCGCGATTCATTTATTAAAGACATGAGTAACCACCACGCTGCATTTCGGTCCTTTCGACAAACGAAGAACGACGTTACAGAGAGAGGAAGCCCACTGGCCGGCAGTGAGAGAAGATGAAACGGGATATTGGCCGACATTCTGCAAATTTTCTAAACGATGTAACATTTGATCTCAGTCCATTGTTCTCTTCCCAAAACTAAAAAATCTGTGATGAGCATAGTGGACTAAGTTCTATTTTAAGTCACGTTTTAAATCACGTTGTTTATGAGTGCAAAGACTAATTTAATTATAGCACAGCCTTCACAGAGTAGGTGTTGCCTAACGGAAATATGCAGATGCGTGCTAGAACGAGCCAATACGGTCTGGGTAGCTGGTGCTTAGCTCTGCCCACTGTGACTCATTTGTTCCCGTTGGAAACGACAGGCTGTGGTCGATCTTGGTTTTAGTTATAACAATCTTTGCCCATCTCACCCCATGGCCCTGTGGAAAGGAATGTGTGTGTTTTTTGCCAATTTTAACCGCACACTTGTTGTTTGTGTACATAGGATCTTATAATGTCGTATGTTTTTCCCTCAACACCACTTTCCATCCATTTGCATAGCAGACCCTCAAGCCAAATTGAATCAAAAGCTTTTATGAATTCAACAAAGCATGAGAGTTTGCCTTTGTTTTGGTCTCTCTCTCTCGGAGAAGAGAAGGATTTAAAAGGTCAGCTGTCAGTTTGACACTTTTGTTACCATGACAGTCTCTCTCCTATCCTTCCATCCTTCTCCCT
>NC_060173.1:116572502-116577502 GCF_021184085.1 Oncorhynchus gorbuscha | reverse complement strand
ACACAAAGCTAAGGTAGTGGGTTGAAGGAGAGACTGGTAACAAGATGAGGGTGTGTGGTCTCCGGGCAGCCCTCTCCACACACACACACACACACACACACACACACACACACACACACACACACACACACACACACACACACACACACACACACACACACACACACACACACACACACACACACATACACACACCCACAAAAACAGATGCCCTCTCCGAGACAAATGAATCCATCAATCTCTATCAGCCCAACATGCTGGCTTTCAAGTTGAATAAAGAACAAATTATTTTTCAATTCTTGGAGAGAGCATGGGAGAGAGAGAGAGACAGACAGACAAAGAGAGAGACAGACAGAGAGAGAAGTGGGAGAGGGGGGCGAGGGAGAGAGAGAGAGAGAAGTGGGAGAGGGGGGCGAGGAAGAGAGAGAGAGAGAGAGAGAGAGAGAGAGAGAGAGAGAAGTGGGAGAGGGGGTGAGGGAGAGAGAGAGAGAGAGAGAGAGAGAGAGAGAGAGAGAGAGAGAGAGAGAGAGAGAGAGAGAGAGAGAGAGAGAGAGAGAGAGAGAAGTGGGAGAGGGGGCGAGGGAGAGAGAGAGAGAGAGAAGTGGGAGAGGGGGCGAGGGAGAGAGAGAGAGAGAAGTGGGAGAGGGGGGCGAGGGAGAGAGAGACAGAGAGAGAAGTGGGAGAGGGGGGTGAGGGAGAGAGAGAGAGAGAAGGAGAAAGAAACAGGGGATAGACACAATTCAGTCCTCAAAAGGCTCTCGCTTGGCAGAGAGAGCTGTCTGTTTTCAAAGTCAAAATTACATGGGGGGACTGAATCAAACAATGGGCCAGTCAGTAACCAGCCAGTCAGCCAGCCAGTAACCAGTCAGCCAGTCAGTAACCAGTCATTCAGCCAGCCAGTAACCAGTCAGTCAGCCAGCCAGTAACCGGTCAGTCAGCCAGCCAGTAACCAGTCAGTCAGTCAGCCAGCCAGTAACCAGTCAGTCAGTCAGCCAGCCAATAACCAGTCATTCAGCCAGCCAGCCAGTAACCAGTCAGCCAGCCAGCCAGTAACCAGTCAGTCAGCCAGCCAGGTGGTAACCAGTCAGTCAGCCAGCCAGTAACCAGCCAGTTAGCGAGCCAGTAACCAGTCAGTCAGCCAGCCAGTAATCAGTCAGCCAGCCATTAACCATTCAGTCAGTAACCAGTCAGCCAGTATTAAGCAAACCAGCCAGCCAGTAACCAGTCAGTCAGCCAGCCAGTAACCATCCAGTCAGCCAGCCAGCCAGCCAGTAACCAGCCAGTCAGTAACCAGTCAGTCAGCCAGCCAGTAATCAGTCAGTCAGCTAGCCAGTAACCATCCAGTCAGCCAGCCAGTAACCAGTCAGTCATTAACCAGTCAGTCAGCCAGGTGGTAACCAGCCAGCCAGCCAGTAACCAGCCATTCAGTCAGTAACCAGCCAGTCAGTCAGTAACCAGTCAGTCAGCCAGTCAGCCAGTAATCAGCCAATTAGTAACCAGTCAGTCAGCCACCCAGCCAGTCAGTTAGTTGCCATCCAGTAAGCTAGGCAGTAAAAAGCCAGTCAGTAACCAGTCAGCCAGCCAGCCAGTAATCAGCCAGCCAGTCAGTAACCAGTCAGTCAGCTAGCCAACAAGTAACCGGTCAGTCAGCCAGTCAGTAACCAGCCAGCCAGTAAGCAGCCAGTCAACCAGTCAGTAACCATCCAGCAGAAACCAGTCAGTCAGTCACTAAGTCAGCCTGCCAGCCACTGCAGCTCTCCTCCCTGTCAGCCTTCTTCTGAAGAATGCTATTGCATCCCAAATGGCACCCTATGCCCTATTTAGTGCACTACTTTTTACCAGGGCCCATGACCAGGGCCCATTTGGCTTCGGTCAAAAGTAGTGCACTAAATAGGGAATAGGGTGCAATTTGGGACGAAACTTGGCATGTGTTTCTACTGTTTGCCTGTCCATGTGTGTGTCTCTGTGTGTGTGTGTGTGTGTGTGTGTGTGTGTGTGTGTGTGTGTGTGTGTGTGTGTGTGTGTGTGTGTGTGTGTGTGTGTGTGTGTGTGTGTGTGTGTGTGTGTGTGTGTGTGTGTGTGTGTGTGTGTGTGTGTGTGTGTGTGTGTGTGTGTGTGTGTGTGTCTGTTGTTTGCCTGTGTATGTGTGTGGCTGTGTATGTGTGTGTGTGTGTCTGTGATGTGTGTGTCTGTTGTTTGACTGTGATGTGTGTCTGTTGTTTGTCTGTGATGTGTGTGTCTGTATGTGTGTCAAATAAAGTAAAATTAAATGTTATTGGTCACATACAGTGCCTTGCAAAAGTATTCATCCCCCTTGGTGTTTTTCTTACTTTGTTGCATAACAACCTGTAATTTATATACATTTTTATTTGGATTTCTTGTAATGGACATACACAAAATTGTGAATGTTGAAGTGAAATGAAAAAAATTACTTGTTTAAAAATATTCTAAAAAAATAAAAAACTGAAAATATGTAATCACCCCTTTGCTATGAAGCCCCTAAATAAGATCGGGTGCAACCAATTACCTTCAGAAGTCACATAATTAGTTAAATAAAGTCCACCTGTGTGCAATCTAAGTGTCACATGGTCCGAGTATATATTCAACTGCTCTCCAAACAGGTCAGGGACAAAGTTGTGGAGAAGTACAGATCAGAGTTGGGTTATAAAGAAATATTAGAAACTATGAGCATCCCTTGGAGCACCACTCAATCCATTATTAAAAAATGAAAAAAATATGGCACCACAACAAACCTGCCAAGAGATGGCCACCCACAAAACTCACGGAACCGGCAAGGTTAATTAATCAGAGAGGCAAAATAGAAACCGAAGAAAACCCTGAAGAAAACCCTTCTTCCACATATGGAAGGTCTATGCCTGGCGCAAACCCAACACCTCGCATCACCCCGAGAACATCATCCCCACAGTTAAGCATGGTAGTGGCAGCATCATGCTGTGAGAATGTTTTTCATTGGCAGGAACTGGGGAACTGGTCAAGAATTGAAGGAATGATGGATGGCACTAAATACAAGGAAATTTGTGAGGGGAAACCTGTTTCAGTCTTGCAGAGATTTGAGACTGGGCGAGGTTCACCTTCCAGCAGGGCAATGACCCTAAGCATACTGCTAAAGCAACACTCGAGTAGTTTAAGGGGAAATATTTAAATGTCTTGGAATGGCATAGTCAAAGCCCAGACCTCAATCCAATTGAGAATATGTGGTATGACTTAAAGATTGCTGAACACCAGTGGAACCCATCCAAATTAAAGGAGCTGGAGCGGTTTTGCCTTGAAAAATAGGTGTGCCAAGTTTATAGAGACATACCCCAAGAGACTTGCACCTGTAATTGCTGAAAAACATGGCTCTACAAAGTATTTGTCACGGTTGTCGTCGGATGAAGGATGAGACCAAGGCGCAGAGTACTTTGAGTTACACATAATTTATTAGAGTGGCCAGTGATTTCTATGTCGATAGGCAGCAGCCTCTAATGTGCTAGTGATGGCTGTTTAACAATCTGTTGGCCTTGAGATAGATGCTGTTTTTCAGTCTCTCGTTCTCAACTTTGATGCACCTATACTGACCTCGCCTTCTGTAAACAGGCAGTGGCTCGGGTGGTTGATGTCCTTGATGATCTTTTTGGCCTTCCTGTGACATCGGATGCTGTAAGTGTCCTGGAGGGCTGGTAGTTTGCCCCGGGAAATGCGTTGTGCAGTCTACACCACCCTTTGGAGAGCCCTGCATGTGGGGAAGTGCAGTTGCTGTACAAGGCAGTGATACAGCCCGACGGGTTGCTTTCAATTATGCATCTGTATTATCTGGGTTATATCCTTCCTGTTTGGCCCTGTAAGGATGGGGCCACAGTGTTTCCTGACCCCTCCTGTCTCAGCCTCCAGTATTTATGCTGCAGTAGTTTATGTGTCGGGGGGCTAGGGTCAGTTTGTTATATCTGGAGTACTTCTCCTGTCCTATTCGGTGTCCTGTGTGAATCTAAGTGTGCGTTCTCTAATTCTCTCCTTCTCTCTTTTTTTCTCTCTCTCGGAGGACCTGAGCCCTAGGACCATGCCCCAGGACAACCTGACAGGATGACTCCTTGCTGTCCCCAGTCCACCTGACTATGCTACTGCTCCAGTTTAAACTGTTCTGCCTTATTATTATTCGACCATGCTGGTCATTTATGAACATTTGAACATCTTGGCCATGTTCTGTTATAATCTCCACCCGGCACAGCTAGAAGAGGACTGACCACCCCATATAGCCTGATCCCTCTCTAGGTTTCTTCCTAGGTTCTGGCCTTTCTAGGGAGTTTTTCCTAGCCACTGTGCTTCTACACCTGCATTGCTTGCTGTTCTGGGTTTTAGGCTGGGTTTCTGTACAGCACTTTGAGATATCAGCTGATGTACGAAGGGCTATATAAATAAATTTGATCTGATTTGATTTGATCTGTAAAAATGTGTGAGGGTTTTAGGTGACAAGCCAAATTTCTTTAGCTTCCTGTGGTTGAAGAGGATCTGTTTTGCCTTCTTCCCCACACTGTCTGTGTGGGTGGATAATTTCAGTTTGTCAGTTATGTGTAGGCCAAGGAACTTGGAGCTTTCCACCTCCACTGCGGTCCCCTCGATGTAGATAGGGGGCACCCTCTCCTGTTTCCTGATGTCCAAGATCATCTCCTTTGTTTTGTTGAGTTGTTTACCAGGCACCACTCTCCCAGAGCCCTCACCTCCTCCATGTAGGCTGTCTCGTCATCGTTGGTAATCAGGCCTACTACTGTTGTGTCGTCTGCAAACTTGATGATTGAGTTGGAGGCGTGCGTAGGCATGCAGTCATGGGTGAACAGAGAGTACAGGAGGAGGGGGCTGAGCACACACCCTGGTGGGGCCCCAGTGTTGAGGAGTGGAGGTGATGTCGCCTACCTTCACCACCTGGGGGCGGCCCGTCAGGAAGTCCAGGACCCAGTTGTACAGGGCATGGTTCAGACCCAGGGCCTTGAGCTTAATGATGATCT
>NC_060173.1:116515002-116570002 GCF_021184085.1 Oncorhynchus gorbuscha | reverse complement strand
TCTGTACATAGTAAAAGCTTTCTTTAACGGCTCTTTTCTGGATTTTGATAATTATCGGTCTAATTCTTTAATGCTCTACATGCATTATTTGGTGTTCTATGTTGTACACGGGGGATATTTTTGCAGAATTCTGCGTGCAGAGTCTCAATTTGTTGTTTTTAAACTCTTGGTTGGTGAGCGGGCCATTAACCACAACCATAAAGGTCAATGGGTTCTATAACTGATTGGAGTATTTTTTTTTGCCAGATTCTTATTGGTATGTCAAATGTTATGTTCCTTTTGATGGCATAGAATGCCCTTCTTGCCTTGTCTCTCAGATCGTTCACAGCTTTGTGTGAGTAACCTGTGGGGCTGATGTTTAGGACAAGGTATGTATAGTTTTTGTGTGCTCTAGGGCAACAGTGTCTAGATGGAATTTGTATTTGTGGTCCTGGTGACTGGACCTTTTTTGGAACACCATTATTTTGGTCTTACTGAGATTTACTGTCAGGGCCCAGGTCTTGCAGTATCTGTGCAGAAGATCTAGGTGCTGCTGTAGGCCCTCCTTGGTTGGGGACAGAAGCACCAGATCATCAGCAAACAGTAGACAATTGACTTCGGATTCTAGTAGGGTGAGGCCGGGTGCTGCAGACTGTTCTAGAGCCCGCACCAATTTGTTGCTATATGTTGAAGAGGGTGGGGCTTAAGCTGCATCCCTGTCTCACCCCACGACCCTGTGGAAAGAAATGTGTTGTTTTGCCTATTTTAACTGCACACTTGTTGTTTGTGTACATGGGTTTTATAATGTTGTATGTTTTTCCCCCAACACCACTGTCCATCAGTTTGTATAGCAGACCCTCATGCCAAATTGAGCCTAAGCCTTTTTTGAAATCATCAATTGCCTTTGTTTTGCCTTTTTTGTCAAATTAGGGTGTGCAGGGTGAAACCGTGGTCTGTCGTATGATAATTTGGTGAAAAGCCAATTTCACACTTGCTCAGTACATTGTTTTCACTGAGGAAATGTACAAGTCTGCTGTTAATGATAATTCAGAGGATTTTCCCAAGGGTGCTGTTGACGCATATTCCACGGTAGTTATTGAGGTCAAATTTGTCTCTACTTTGTGGTTTGGGGATCGAATATTGGGGAAGATGTCAGAGCTGAGGATGATGTTAAAGAGTTTTAATATAGCCAATTGGAACATGGTGTCTGTATATTTGATCATTTCATTGAGGATACCATCAACACCACAGGCCTTTTTGGATTGGAGGGTTTTTATTTCGTCCTGTAGTTCATTCAAGGTAATTGGAGAATCCAGTTGGTTCTGGAATCCAGTGGGTTCTGGAATCCAGTGGGTTCTGGTCTTTAATAGTTGATTCTAAGATTTGTATTTGATCATGTATATGTTTTTGTAGTTTGTTCTTTGTTATTGCGCCAAAAAGATTGGAGAAGTGGTTTATCCATACATCTCCATTTTGGATAGCTATTCGTGTTGTTGTTTGTTTAGTGTTTTCCAATTTTCCCAGAAGTGGTAAGAGTCTACGGATTCTTCAATTACATTGAGATGATTTCTGATGTGCTGTTCCTTCTTTTTCCGTAGTGTATTTCTGTTTTGGTTTAGTATAGTACTATATTGTTCTCTAACTCTCTCAAACCCACACAACATGATGGATTGTCAGAGACTTCAGGAGTCTCATGTTTTTGAAGAACAGGCAAGGCTCATTCTGTGTATACAACATTTCATTTCCTTCTATCTGTTGTACGCTGGCCGTCTTGGCATCCCTCTATATCTCCCCCTCTTGGCATTGTGTCAGACGGATCCCTCTCTCTCTCTCTCTCTCTCTCTCTCTCTCTCTCTCTCTCTCTCTCTCTCTCTCTCTCTCTCCCTCTCTCTAACTCTCTCTCTCTCTCTCTCTCTCTCTCTCTCTCTCTCTCTCTCTCTCTCTCTCTAACTCTCCCTCTCTCTCTCTCTCTAACTCTCTCTCCCTCTCTCTCTCTAACTCTCTCTCTCTCTCTCTCTCTCTCATCCCTTTCTTTCTATCTCTCTCTCTCTAACTCTCTCTCTCTCTAACTCTCTCTCTCGCTCTCTCTAACTCTCTCTCTAACTCTCTCTCTCTCTCTCTCTCTCTCTCTCTCTGTCTGCGTTCTGTCTGGATCCCCAAAGAAAAACAAAGGAAAGAAATCTGCAGCTAGCTTCCATTTCAGGGGCTGTCAGATCACCGTTTCCCTCTCTCTGTGTGTGTGTGTGTGTGTGTGTGTGTGTGTGTGTGTGTGTGTGTGTGTGTGTGTGTGTGTGTGTGTGTGTGTGTGTGTGTGTGTGTGTGTGTGTGTGTGTGTGTGTGTGTGTGTGTGTGTGTGTGTGTGTGTGTGTGTTATTCTGAGGAGGATGGTATAATGAAAACAGGATTTGGACTCTAATGGTTTAGGGGAAAGCTCCTAAACAGGGCTGGAAGCAGCCAACCAACTAGTGGAGAGGACACAGAATAAGACACACTGTAGACAGGAGATTCTCCTGTATAGACTCTCGCTGTCCTGACAGTCCAGATTCTCCTGTATAGACTCTCACTGTCCTGACAGTCCAGATTCTCCTGTATAGACTCTCACTGTCCTGACAGTCCAGATTCTCCTGTATAGACTCTCGCTGTCCTGACAGTCCAGATTCTCCTGTATAGACTCTCACTGTCCTGACAGTCCAGATTCTCCTGTATAGACTCTCGCTGTCCTGACAGTCCAGATTCTCCTGTATAGACTCTCACTGTCCTGACAGTCCAGATTCTCCTGTATAGACTCTCGCTGTCCTGACAGTCCAGATTCTTCCGTATAGACTCTCACTGGCCTGACAGTCCAGATTCTTCCGTATAGACTCTCGCTGTCCTGACAGTCCAGATTCTTCCGTATAGACTCTCACTGGCCTGACAGTCCAGATTCTCCTGTATAGACTCTCGCTGTCCTGACAGTCCAGATTCTCCTGTATAGACTCTCACTGTCCTGACAGTCCAGATTCTTCCGTATAGACTCTCACTGGCCTGACAGTCCAGATTCTTCCGTATAGACTCTCACTGGCCTGACAGTCCAGATTCTCCTGTATAGACTCTCACTGTCCTGACAGTCCAGATTCTCCTGTATAGACTGTACTATAAGCTTATAGCATATCTACAGCATAGCATTACACATACCATAAGACTGGACTATAGGAGGGCTATATGGCCCATCAGAGCCTCTACAACATCAGGCAGCTGCAAGGGGGGTAGGGGTTATGCTGGGGTTATAGGCATATCTACAACATAGCATTACACATACCATAAAACTGGACTATAGGAGGGCTATATGGTTAATGTACTGCCACAGAAGTCCAGTTGGATTCTCTTCCTCACATCACCTGAAGTGGTCCCACCACACCGACACCGTGGTGAAGAAAGCCCATCAGAGCCTCTACAACATCAGGCAGCTGCAGAAGTTTGGCGTGACCCTCCCACCCTCCCTCCAAGAGCCTCGTGGACTTGTACAGATGCCCCACTGAGAATAGTGTTGTCACGATATCAGAATCTGGACGTTGATATGATGCCAGATTTACTATCACAGTACTCAATACCATCACGATACTCGATAACAAAACGATACCAAAACAGCAGCACGGCATAATTATTATTTTTTTTTTTTAAGCACACAGTATTAGCCAAATTAACATTTGTGTTTCTTAGAGACAGCCATGTATGTATTGTAGCGACCCGCACAGACAGCTATGTGTTATGTGTTAGGCTAGGAGGTGGTTGTGTTGTACTGACCAGTACCCGGTGTTCGCGGGGTCCGACATGTCAATCAACCTGCTATCTGCCAATCACGGGAATGCCTGGAATGTTCTGATGCCGGGCATCCTGGTGGTTGGTGGAGTGGCGTGGAGGGGGGTTGGGCAGGGGGGTGGAGCATTGGAAGTTAAGACCAGGTTCAGCCTTTGTTCTCTCTCTCTTACGTCTGGTCTTCACAAGAGAAGGTCACGATTGGCTTGTGGGTCATCTATCTATCTGTCATCTATTTGGCGTGTGCTACGACCCAAACAGTAGCCTGTGTAAAGTTGGTTTAATAAACCGTCAATTCGCAAACTCAAGCCTCTGTCTGGACAATTGTTCATTTATGATCTAGTCAGGTCATTACAGTATGTACGCGTTAACGAGACAGTAATGTGAGATATGGACTGAGTGAGTGAGTGGTCTGTCTATAGACAAGTCTGCATAGGAGTAGTTGAGCTAACATGATGCAGCCCAGACTCCCAGTACAGGCTAGCAGTGAGTTAGTGGAGCTAACATGACACAGTCCAGACTCCCAGTACAGGCTAGCAGTGAGTTAGTGGAGCTAACATGACACAGTCCAGACTCCCAGTACAGGCTAGCAGTGAGTTAGTAGAGCTAACATGACTCCCAGACTCCCCAGGCTAGCAGTGAGTTAGTGGAGCTAACATGACACAGTCCAGACTCCCAGTACAGGCTAGCAGTGGACAAGAGGAATACTAACATGACACAGCTCGGCAGACTCCCAGTACAGGCTAGACCCTGTGAGTTGGGTACTGTGGAGCTGGTGAACATGATCCTCAACACGGGGGCCCCACAAGTCCAGACTCCCAGTACAGGCTAGCAGTGAGTTACCAACAACGTGGAGCCTAACCCTGAGTGTGGTGTCAGGAAAATAACCTCACACTCAACGTCAACAAAACTAGGAGATGATTGTGGACTTCAGGAAACAGTGATGGAACAGTTGGAGTGGAAGTTCCTCGGCAACATGACAAACTGAGGTCCAGACTCCCAGTACAGGCTAAGCAGTGAGTTAGTGGAGCTAACAGAGGGTGACTGCAGCCACCGGGGGCAGACTCCCACCCGTACAGGCTAAAGATCATCAAGGACATCAACCACCCGAACCACTGCCTGTTCACCCCGTATCATCCAGAAGGCGAGGTCAGTACAGGTGCATCAAAGCTGGGACCGAGAGACTGAAAAACAGCTTCTATCTCAAGGCCATCAGACTGTTAAATAGCCACCACTAACATTGAGTGGCTGCTGCCAACACACTGTCATTGACACTGACCCAACTCCAGCCATTTTAATAATGGGAATTGATGGGAAATGATGTAAATATATCCAGACTTTAAACCTACAGTTACTTACTAGTATATACTGTAGTGAGTTATCACTAGCCACTTTAACTATGCCACTTTGAGTCTAACATGATACAGTACTCGATACCATCTACTGACTCCCCATCACTCATTCATATATCCTTATGTACAGTTCCTAGCCCCTTACACTGTGTATAAGACTGTAGTTTTGGAATTGTTAGTTAGATTACTTGTTGGTTATCACTGCATTGTCGGAACTAGAAGCACAAGCATTTCCTAGACATCTGCTAACCAGGCTAAAATTTGATTTGATTTGATTTGATTTGATTTGATTTGATTTGAGTTAGTGGAGCTAACATGATGCAGCCCAGACTCCCAGGCTAGCAGTGAGTTAGTAGAGCTAACATGATGCAGCCCAGACTCCCAGGCTAGCAGTGAGTTAGTGGAGCTAACATGATACAGGCCAGACTCCCAGTACAGTTTAGCATGGTGCTCTATAATAAGGTGTCGGCTGAGCTGATAGACAGGCTATAATCATGAGACACATGTGACAGGGGTACCGAAGTATCAGCGAGACTTTACCACAATAGCTATTAGAGCTATTACAATTAGCTGTGTGTGTGTGTGTGTGTGTGTGTGTGTGTGTGTGTGTGTGTGTGTGTGTGTGTGTGTGTGTGTGTGTGTGTGTGTGTGTGTGTGTGTGTGTGTGTGTGTGTGTGTGTGTGTGTGTGTGTGTGTGTGTGTGTGTGTGTGTGTGTGTGTGTGTGTGTGTGTGTGCGTGTGTTCATGCTGAATGTGTGTTCTCACACAGACAGACACAACAGATGACACATGGGAGTTTGGGTATATTCACAGGCCTGTCATCAGGCAATGTGAGGAAACTGTCAGACCGTTTCACAGGTCAAAGTGTGAAAGTGCTATGAGTAACCTATTGAGAAGTCTGGAAGACTCAAGAGAAACAAGAGAGCGAGAGAAGGAGATAGAGAGCACCAGAGAGAGAGAGACAGAGAGAGAGAGAGACAGACAGACAGACAGACAGACAGACAGACAGACAGACAGACAGACAGACAGACAGACAGACAGACAGACAGACAGACAGACAGACAGACAGACAGACAGACAGACAGACAGACAGACAGAGAGAGAGAGAGAGAGAGAGAGAGAGAGAGAGAGAGAGAGAGAGAGAGAGAGAGAGAGAGAGAGAGAGAGAGAGAGAATATTCAAGGTCTGACTCAGGTCATCTGCCTGAGGTCATCTGCCAGACATTGTCGTCCTACAAGAAAAATGGTATAGAGAAGACAGACACACTGGTTGCCCTCTACGTTACAGAGAGCTGGAAGTCCCAACCAGGTGTGAAAAAGGGAAGAGACTCGAGGGGTATGCTAATTTGGTAAAGATCAGACCTAACCCACTCTATTAAATTAATAACAAAAGGAACATTTTACATCTGGTAAGAAATAAATGAGGCAATTATCTCAACGGAGAAAGATGTTCTCCTGTGCCTTCAGAAAGCATTCATACCCCTTGACTTATTCCACATGTAGTTGAGTTACAACCTGGATTCAAAATGGATGAGTCAATACTTTGTAGAAGCACCTTTTTTTTGGGGGGGGGGGATTCTGGGTAAGTCTCTAAGAGCTTTGCACACCTGGATTGTACAATATCTGCCCATTATTATTTTTAGACGTCTTCAAGCTCTGTCAAGTTGTTTGTTGATCATTTTTTAAGTCTTTAAGCAGATTTAAGTCAATACTTGTCACGTTCTGACCTTTATTGTCCTTTGTTTTGTATTTAGTTAGTATGGTCAGGGCGTGAGTTGGGTGGGCAGTCTATGTTTGTTTTTCTAGGATTTGGGGTATTTCTATGTTTCGGCCTAGTATGATTCTCAATCAGAGGCAGGTGTCATTAGTTGTCTCTGATTGAGAATCATACTTAGGTAGCCTGGGTTTCACTGTGTGTTTGTGGGTGATTGTTCCTGTCTCTGTCTTTGCACCAGATAGGACTGTTTTGAGTTTTCACATTTCTTGTTTTTTGTAGTCAGTTGTTCATGTGTACCTTAACGTATTAAAAAGAACCATGGACACTTACCACGCCGCATATTGGTCCTCCAATCCTTCTCGCCTCTCCTCTTCGGAAGGAGAGGAGGAAATTCATTACAATACTGTAACTAGGCCACTCAGGAACATTCAATGTTGTCTTGGTAAAGAAGAGTCATACTCAGTGACGTGTTGCGTTGGATTCACCCAAAAACATAACACCTTGTAGTCAGCACAAAAGGTTAATTTCTTTGCCACATTCCCCCTAATTGAATCCCCGTACTTTAACGAAGGCAGCTTCTCCATCCTGGAGGGGGAAATCAATCATTTCCAGGTCAAGGGACATTTACTAGTGTGTGGCGAGCTAAACACCAGAACAGGACTAGAACCTGACACCCTCAGCACACAGACTCCTATGGTAGGTAGCTGTGTATAGCTCATCTCTTGGCAGTAGTACTGTAGACTACTTTAATCACTGACCTCAACCCAAGAGTCTCTCAGAAAGTTCACAGTCAGCCCACTGACACCCCTATCAGACCATAGAGAAATCACAGTCTACTTGAACAGAGCAATACTCAACCATGAGGCATCAAAGTGTAACAAACTGCTATTAAGACATGTTATAGTTGGAAGGAAAGTAGTGTGGAAACCTATCAAAGAACAACTGGTCAAAAACCAACCCAATCTCTCCTAGACAACTTCCTGCAATAGTAAAGGTGTAAATGTTGCCTAAACATAACATTGAACTTTGACATATCAGCCAAGATATTAAATGAAAAATAAATCAAGCAGAAATCGTAAGAAAAGTATTAACAACAATGAGAAATGGTTTTGATGAAAGATGCAAAAAAAAAAATGGAGACAAAAAAACACAAATACCCAGAAAACCTGAGCCCCACGCATTTCACTAAAACAACACAGGACAAAATACAAACTAAATCAAATCAAAGTTTAAAATAAGACATTATAGCTGAAAGAACAACAAGAAATGAAGAAATTAACAACCCAGACTTTAAGAATCATCTAAATGCAGGCTATATGTGTCTACACCAGATATACTAAGATACTGGATGAATCAACACCAGATATACTAAGATACTGGATGAATCAACACCAGATATACTAAGATACTGGATGAATCAACACCAGATATACTAAGACGCAGCAGAAACACTCAGTGTACAAAACATTCCTCTAAGAACCCGCTCTCTCTTTTTGCCCTCAGAACAGCCTCAGTTCGTCAGGGTCATGGACTCTACAAGGTGTCGAACGACCTCCACAGGGATGATGGTCCACTCCGATGCTTCCCCACAGTTGTGTCAAGTTGGCTCGATGTCCTTTGGGTGGTGAACCGTTCTTGATACACACAGGAAACTGTTGAGTGAGGAAAAACCCGGCAGCGTTGCAGTTCTTGGCACAACCCGGTGCGCCTGGCACTTACCACCATACCCCGTTCAAAGGCATTTAAAATATTTTGTCTTGTCGATTCACCCTCTGAATGGCACACATACACAATCCATGTCTTAATTGTCTTAAGACTTAAAAATCCTTGTTTAACCCGTCTCCTCCCCTTCATCTACACAGATTTTAAGTGGATTTAACAAGTGACATCAATAAGGGATCGTAGCTTTCACCTGGATTCACCTGGTCAGTCAATGTCATGGACAGAGCAGGTGTTCATAATGTTTTGTACGCTTAGTGTAAGTCCCTCATCCGAAACTTCACTCGGTTGACGTCTTAAAATTCTCCCCTAAAAAAATCCCGATATTCACATTTTCCAGGTCGCCCTGAAAATATTGTCTAGTGTTGAGTTTCCATGGCTAGCGAGGGTAATGAGATGTGTTTTCTCTGGAAACAGAGGAGAGGTGCTGTGGTTTGGGTTGTTGTTTAAGGGAGTGGAGCTCTCTCTCTCTCTCAGCCAGGGGCCCAGTGTGTGTCTACGTGTGTGTGTGTGTGTGTGTGTGTGTGTGTGTGTGTGTGTGTGTGTGTGTGTGTGTGTGTGTGTGTGTGTGTGTGTGTGTGTGTGTGTGTGTGTGTGTGTGTGTGTGTGTGTGTGTGTGTGTTCGGAATGTGTGTGTGATGGAGTTTTGGGGTGTGTAGGACGTAGGTCTAACAGGGGCTAAGGAGGGAGTTGAATTCTCATCGTCAAGCTCTATTGTTCAAGCACAGCAACACACACACACACACACACACACACACACACACACACACACACACACACACACACACACACACACACACACACACACACACACACACACACACACACACACACACACACACACACACACACACACACACACACACACACACACACACACACACATTGACAAACTCTGCCTAGACGTGCCAAACTTTGCTGTGAAACTGAGTGCTCCACTATGAGAGAGAGAAAGAGACAGAGACACAGAGACACTGGGAGACAGAGGCAGAGAGATAGAGAGACCGAGAGAGAGAGACATAGAGACAGATTGAGAGAGAGACCGAGAGAGAGGGAGAGAGGGAGAGAGAGAGACCGAGAGAGAGAGAGAGAGAGAGAGAGAGAGAGAGAGAGAGAGAGAGAGAGAGAGAGAGAGAGAGAGAGAGAGAGAGAGAGAGAGAGAGAGAGAGAGAGAGAGAGAGAGAGAGGGAGACAGAGAGAGACAGAGAGAGAGAGAGAAAGAGAGAGACACAGAGAGAGACAGAGACAGAGACAGAGAGACAGAGACTAAGATAATTGGACTCCCAACTCAGGAAGTTGGGACGTAGAGAGAACTTTTAAGAGCAGAGAGAGCAGGCCGGCCATCTCACAGCCCTTCTCCAGACCCTTTCATCTTGCTGTACTCTTCACTTTCATTAACAAGAGATCCACACAGACAGAGGTGGATACATACATAGAGATATAATATACTAGAGAAGTGGACTCTGGCTTTTTTGTTTGACCAGGGTCCAGTCTAAAGTGGCACGCCTAGATTGAGTGAAGTGTTCTCTCTGATATAGAAGGAGTTCATCAAGCAGATGAAGACATTCCTGTCAGAGAGCTCTGGTGCTCTCTAGGTGAAGTGGTAGGAGACCGGGGTATGGGGAGGATGATAGGGGTTGGGTGAGGGAGGAGAGGAGGATAGGGGTTGGGTGAGGGAGGAGAGGGAGGATAGGGGTTGGGTGAGGGAGGAGAGGAGAGGAGGATAGGGGTTGGGTGAGGGAGGAGAGGAGAGGAGGATAGGGGTTGGGTGAGGGTGAGGGAGGAGGAGGAGGATAGGGGTTGGGTGAGGGAGGAGAGGAGGAGGAGGATAGGGGTTGGGTGAGGGAGGAGAGGAGGATAGGAGGATAGGGGTTGGGTGAGGGAGGAGGAGGATAGGGGTTGGGTGAGGGGTTGGGTGAGGGAGGATAGGGGTTGGGTGAGGGAGGAGAGGAGAGGAGGATAGGGGTTGGGTGAGGGAGGAGAGGAGAGGAGGATAGGGGTTGGGTGAGGGAGGAGAGGAGAGGAGGATAGGGGTTGGGTGAGGGAGGAGAGGAGGATAGGGGTTGGGTGATGGAGGAGAGGAGAGGAGGATAGGGGTTGGGTGAAGGTGGAGAGGCTGATAGGGATCGATACATAGATTAGGACTATGATATATAGGTTAGGACTATGATATATCGTTTATGATTCATGACCTCAGTGCGAGGGGGTTTTGTTCACTCTGCCTGGACCTGCCAAACCGTGCTGTGTTGCAAGACACAATATATACAGCTATGGTGATGTACCACCTACTTCTAATAGGTTGAGGGTGATGTACAGGGGGGGGTGATGTACAGTGAAGCTGATTGGCTGAGAGACCTGTCAGTCACAGGAAGTTAGGTGTTATATGAGTTGTGAAAATACACCATGAGCAACAGGGATAAAATTCACTCAGCTCCTCAGAAACGTCACATGCAATCATCACACAATGAATTTGTAATTTCAGTCTATTTCTATTTCATTCAATTATTTTAGAATTGAATTGAACTTTTAGAGCTTTAGGCTCATTTGGAAAACCTTCCAAAGAAGAGTAGAGGCTGTTACAGCAGCAAAGGAAAGGGGGGGGCCCCAGCTCCATATTAATAATGTCTATAAGTTTGGAAGGAGATGTTCGACGAGCAGTTGTCCACATACTTTTGGTCATGTACTAGAGAGGCAATGGGTAACACTCAACTGCTTTATCACTGGCTGGAACAACTTTGATAGGAAATGTGAACCTTTGTCTGATTGCACTGCCTGCGGAAGTCCATATGTTGAAAATTATTTCACTTTAACAAAACTGGGAACCGTGATTTCCTCAGCAGAATGACCTCAGCGAAAACTAATGCCATCGCACATGATGGTTAGGATCAATTGGTTACCAACCTTTGCTTTAGACAAAGGACCAACACAGTCCACCAGAATCCTACTGAATGTTTTGTTTTTGACAAAAGCAGGAATAGGCTGCAAAAGGTGAAACTGGCAGAGTTTGGTTTGGTATTTTTCAAGTGAACCCACACAAAGATTAAACTCCTCCACTGGACGTATCTTAGCAAAAAGACTGGGGAAGCATCTTTACTCTGTTCTGCAATCAGCTGCTTCCTAGGCAACAAAGTGTCAACTGTAGGGACCCTCTTTAGAAGTCCTACAAAACTCACTCAGCTTTGAGGTTTTCAACGGAAATGTCATCTCAGGAGGTTTACCGAAATCAGGACCACATAAACGTCTCAGACAGATCAAACATGGTGGGATCGCTGACATCCTCCTCAACACTAGACTTGCTCTTCTTAGACATAGCATGTGTACTTCTCTGATAACCCATCAGGTTCCTCTACTCTGGGTTCCTTACAAATTACAGGATTTGGCGCAACCTTCCCTCCAGCCAAATAATTTCCCAAAATTAATGAGAACCCTGCGGTAGGCTAGGCCTCACTTCAACGAAGACGAAACCAGAAACAAGATCAGACTCAGATGTAACGGATGTGAAACGGCTAGCTTAGTTAGCGGTGTGCGCTAAATAGCGTTTCAATCGGTTACGTCACTTGCTCTGAGACCTTGAAGTAGTGTTTCCCCTTGCTCTGCCAGGAGCCGCGGCTTTTGTGGAGCGATGGGTAACGATGCTTCGAGGGTGACTGTTGTTGATGTGTGCAGAAGGTCCCTTGTTCGCGCCCGGGTATGGGCGAGGGGACGTAAAGTTATACTGTTACACACAGAAACTTCCATGCAACCCGTCTCCATGCATTGCAGTGTTGCACATACTGTTACCTGTTGGAGAAGCAGACAAAAGGCTAAACACCCTTTAAAATGAAGGACTCGGATGCCCCAGTGTCCTGCAGAATCTTCACAGACCACTTAACATAATCACCACTCTGCTGAGAAACGAATCCATCTGAAACAAAGGTACAGTAGCACATATGATCCAGAATCTTGTTCTGGAGATACACCAGTCCCAACCAGAGACTTGATGGGTTGGAGTGGTCCCACAACAAGAAACAGCTCTTTCTCTCTTTCTCATTTTTTCTATTTTTTCCTTCTGTTTTCCCTGTTGCTCATGGTGTATTTTCACATCTCATATAACACCTAACTTCCTGTGAGTGACAGAAAAAGGTTTTCTGCCAATCACTGCCTTTGGCCTGAAACCTTGCAGTAGGAGCTGACCTCTCTGGAGTGCTGTAGGGATAAGTACTGGGTGATTAGTTTGCGAAGGTAGTTTTATGTGTCATCACAAAGTCATCTGCAAGGATTGCAGATTTCTCAACCATGAGATCCTTGTCCTCATGAATGTAGGTTGTAACCCTCTCTTTGTGAAAAGGCAATTTCTTGAACTGCTTGAGCAGTATGAGTGTCTTTAAATCCTCAAGTTCTTTGACATCTTGAGAACCACATCCGATCAAAAAGACATGCTTGTTGCTTGTTCCAAATTCAACACGACTTTGCGATTCTGATTATTTTGCTATTTGCGGAACTGTTGTCTGTATGCCTTCGGGACCAATTCGCAGCTTCAACAGTTCCATAATCTGAACTCTGATCAAGAGATAAAGTGGAGTAAATTTTCTGAACTTTTCAGAAGCAGTGATCAGTTATCGCAATCCGCCAATAAGATTAAAATATACGTCCACCTTCTTCTCGTTGAAAGGTGGTACAAGCCGGCTTTACTGACCCAGATCAAACTCTTTTGAGGGTGCAGGATGGCCTAACTTCAGGGGAGGGCGATAGCAAGAGAGAGAGAGAGAGAGAGAGAGAGAGAGAGAGAGAGAGAGAGAGAGAGAGAGAGAGAGAGAGAGAGAGAGAGAGAGAGAGAGAGAGAGAAGGGGTCAGTATCAGAGACCCTTCAGTATCAGAGGTCCGGTATGGCCTAACTTAATTCGAAGTGCTTCCAGCTCTGTTTTAAGAAGTTCACATTCTTGTTCTCATTCTCTGGCAGCACGTTTTTCTGGTTCTAGTCTGGCTGTGTTTCTTCTGGTTCTAGTCTGGCTGTGTGTTCTTCTGGTTCTAGTCTGGCTGTGTCTTTTTCTGGTTCTAGCCTGGGTGTTCTCTACCACCCGTAGTACCCTTACCATCCTCCCTCTATGGGGTGTTCTCTACCACCCGTAGTACCCTTACCATCCTCCCTCTATGGGGTGTTCTCTACCACCCGTAGTACCCTTACCATCCTCCCTCTATGGGGTGTTCTCTACCACCCGTAGTACCCTTACCATCCTCCCTCTATGGGGTGTTCTCTACCACCCGTAGTACCCTTACCATCCTCCCTCTATGGGGTGTTCTCTACCACCCATAGAACCCTTACCATCCTCCCTCTATGGGGTGTTCTCTACCACCCGTAGTACCCTTACCATCCTCCCTCCATGGGGTGTTCTCTACCACCCGTAGAACCCTTACCATCCTCCCTCTATGGGGTGTTCTCTACCACCCGTAGTACCCTTACCATCCTCCCTCTATGGGGTGTTCTCTACCACCCGTAGTACCCTTACCATCCTCCCTCTATGGGGTGTTCTCTACCACCCGTAGAACCCTTACCATCCTCCCTCTGTGGGGTGTCCTCTACCACCCGTAGAACTCTTACCATCCTCCCTCTATGGGGTGTTCTCTACCACCCGTAGAACCCTTACCATCTTCCCTCTATAGGTTGTTTTCTACCACCCGTAGAACCCTTACCATCCTCCCTCTATGGGGTGTTCTCTACCACCTGTAGAACCCTTACCATGCTCCCTCTCTGGGGTGTTCTCTACCACCCGTAGAACCCTTACCATGCTCCCTCTCTGGGGGGTTCTCTACTACCCGTAGTACCCTTACCATCCTCCCTCTATGGGGGGGGGTTCTCTACTACCCGCAGTACCCTTACCTTCCTCCCTCTATGGGGGATTTCCTCCTCCTATCGATTAACTCTGACTACAGCTGTTGGATCGGCAGATACTACTGTGATGTCATAACGCTTTGCAATGGTGAGCAGATGGCCCTTCATACATTTGATCAAGTATCTCCCAAGCCCAGTTCCCCACAAATGCTCGCAAATCAATGTTCATCTGTTTAACCTACCCTGCGAACGTTTATCCAACTTTCCACTGGTTTCATCAATTTTATATCCCCTCTGAGTTGGTTGTCAGTGACATAAACCCTACTTCAAAAGAGTATTTTATAAACTATCTGGGTACAGTGGATCTTCAGAGCTAGTGAGTGATTACCTTACTCATGGGAAACAGGCAGCGATCTCCAAACATGCAGAGTCAGCAAAGTGTTGGGGCCCCGTTTGGCAGGAATTCAGCATGTCAATAAGCATTAGTCTATCGATCAGTAAAACCACCCGGCAAAGATAATAGATTGTTTTATTAAATGTATTACCAGATCCTTTTCTTTAATACAGGGATGGAGAAAAAGCAGTTTGAAGTAAGTGTTGTCACAGAGATAAAGAATATGTTCTTAACTGACTTGCCTAGTTAAATAAAGGTACATTCTAAATAAAATTAGCATAAAGAACCAGTGTGTGTGTGGTGAGAACCAATGGGTTGCCACGGTAACACAGATGAGTAATAATGAGAAGAAAAAAAAAAGAATAAGAAAGATGCCCTTATAATAATAATAATATATGCCATTTAGCAGACGCTTTTATCCAAAGCGACTTACAGTCATGTGAGCATACATTCTACGTATGGGTGGTCCCGGGGATCGAACCCACTACCCTGGCATTACAAGCGCCATGCTCTACCAACTGAGCTACAGAAGGACCACTTAAAATCAACAGCAAACCAAGTTGCTGCAAGGTCTGACCCCAAACCCATGGTGGGAAAACCTTAAGACAACTTTCTACTTCCAACACCCAGAGAAAACAGAGGAGAGTCAGCATCATAATATCACCGTGTAATGTAGCTATGCAGGGCTCCACCATTTAGTCCCATTTTGACCTGACGGTGTAAGTGGTCGCATCGATGCGAGCTGCACATTCTACCTGCTCACCTCACTGCAAACATCTTATTTGTTGTTGTTGTTGTTGTTATTGTTGTTGTTGTTGTTTATTTGTTGCTACAAACAGTGATATTCATTATGCTCATGATTCCTGTAATATTCTGCACCTGTACGTGTTTCACCCAGCTGTGATTCACTCCCTCTACCCAAGAAGAGAAAAAGGATACCGTGGCTGATATATATACACACACAGCCTTATTTTTATTTAACTAGGCACGTAAGAATAAATACTTATTTACAATGACAGTCTAGGAACAGTGGGTTAACTGGTCTAGGAACAGTGGGTTAACTGGTCTAGGAACAGTGGGTTAACTGGTCTAGGAACAGTGGGTTAACTGCCTTGTTCAGGGGCAGAAGGATAGATTTTTACCTTGTCAGCTTGGAGATTCGATCTACCAACCTTTCGGGTACTAGTCCTACACTCTAACGACTAGGTTACCTGCCTCCTCTACACTCTAACTACTAGGTTACCTGCCTCCCCTACACTCTAACCACTAGGCTACCTGCCTCCCCTACACTCTAACTACTAGGTTACCTGCCTCCCCTACACTCAAACCACTCGGCTACCTGCCGCCCATACACTCTAACCACTAGGCTACCTGCCGCCCCTACACTCAAACCACTCGGCTACCTGCCGCCCATACACTCTAACCACTAGGCTACCTGCCGCCCATACACTCTAACCACTAGGCTACCTGCCGCCCCTACACTCTAACCACTAGGCTACCTGCTGCCCATACACTCTAACCACTAAGCTACCTGCCGCCCATACACTCCAACCACTAGACTATCTGCCGCCCCTACACTCTAACAACTAGGCTACCCTGCTGCCCCTACACTCTAACCACTAGGCTACCCTGCTGCCCCTACACTCTAACCACTAGGCTACCTGCCCGCCCATACACTCTACCCACTGAGGCTACCTGCCGCCCATACACCCTAACCACTAGGCTAACTACTGCCTCTACACTCTAACCACTAGGCTACCTACCGCCCCTACACTCTAACCACTAGGCTACCTACCGCCCCTACACTCTAACCACTAGGCTACCTGCCACCTCTACACTATAACCACTAGGCTACCTGCCGCCTCTACACTCTAACCACTAGGCTACCTGCCGCCCCTACACTCTAACCACTAGGATACCTGCCGCCCCTACACTCTAACCACTAGGCTACCTGCCGCCCCTACACTCTAACCACTAGGCTACCTGCCGCCCCTACACTCTAACCACTAGGCTACCTGCCTCCCCTACACTCTAACCACTAGGCTACCTGCCGCCTCTACACTCTAACCACTAGGCTACCTGCCGCCCATACACTCTAACCACTAGACTACCTGCCGCCCCTACACTCTAACCACTAGGCGCCCTGCCGCCCCTACACTCTGACCACTAAGCTACCTGCCTCCCCTACACTCTAACCACTAGGTTACCTGCCCGCCCATATACTCTACCCACTGAGGCTACCTGCTGCCCATACACCCTAACCACTAGGCTAACTACCGCCTCTACACTCTAACCACTAGGCTACCTACCGCCCCTACACTCTAACCACTAGGCTACCTGCCGCCTCTACACTATAACCACTAGGCTACCTACCGCCTCTACACTATAACCACTAGGCTACCTGCCGCCTCTACACTCTAATCACTAGGCTACCTGCCGCCCCTACACTCTAACCACTAGGCTACCTGCCGCCCCTACACTCTAACCACTAGGCTACCTGCTGCCCATACACTCTAACCACTAAGCTACCTGCCGCCCATACACTCCAACCACTAGACTATCTGCCTCCCCTACACTCTAACCACTAGGCTACCCTGCCGCCCCTACACTCTAACCACTAGGCTACCTGCTGCCCCTACACTCTAACCACTAGGCTACCTGCCCGCCCATACACTCTAACCACTGAGGCTACCTGCCGCCCATACACCCTAACCACTAGGCTAACTACTGCCTCTACACTCTAACCACTAGGCTACCTGCCGCCCCTACACTCTAACCACTAGGCTACCTACCGCCCATACACTCTAACCACTAGGCTACCTGCCACCTCTACACTATAACCACTAGGCTACCCTGCCGCCTCTACACTCTAACCACTAGGCTACCTGCCGCCCATACACTCTAACCACTAGGATACCTGCTGCCCATACACTCTAACCACTAGGCTACCTGCCGCCCATACACTCTAACCACTAGGCTACCTGCCGCCCCTACACTCTAACCACTAGGCTACCTGCCTGCCCATACACTCTAACCACTAGGCTACCTGCCGCCCTACACTCTAACCACTAGGCTACCTGCCGCCCATACACTCTAACCACTAGACTACCTGCCGCCCCTACACTCTAACCACTAGGCCCTGCCGCCCATACACTCTGACCACTAAGCTACCTGCCTCCCATACACTCTAACCACTAGGTTACCTGCCCGCCCATATACTCTAACCCACTGAGGCTACCTGCTGCCCATACACCCTAACCACTAGGCTAACTACCGCCTCTACACTCTAACCACTAGGCTACCTACCGCCCCTACACTCTAACCACTAGGCTACCTGCCGCCTCTACACTATAACCACTAGGCTACCTACCGCCTCTACACTATAACCACTAGGCTACCTGCCGCCTCTACACTCTAATCACTAGGCTACCTGCCGCCCCTACACTCTAACCACTAGGCTACCTGCCGCCCCTACACTCTAAATCAAATCAAATCAAATCAAATTTATTTATATAGCCCTTCGTACATCAGCTGATATCTCAAAGTGCTGTACAGAAACCCAGCCTAAAACCCCAAACAGCAAACAATGCAGGTGTAAAAGCACGGTGGCTAGGAAAAACTCCCTAGAAAGGCCAAAACCTAGGAAGAAACCTAGAGAGGAACCGGGCTATGTGGGGTGGCCAGTCCTCTTCTGGCTGTGCCGGGTAGAGATTATAACAGAAAATGACCAAGATGTTCAAATGTTCATAAATGACCAGCATGGTCAAATAAAAGGCAGAACAGTTGAAACTGGAGCAGCAGCACAGTCAGGTGGACTGGGGACAGCAAGAGCCATCATGTCAGGTAGTCCTGGGGCACGGTCCTAGGGCTCAGGTCCTCCGAGAGAGAGAAAGAAAGAGAGAATTAGAGAGAGCATATGGGGGTGGCCAGTCCTCTTCTGGCTGTGCAAGTGGAGATTATAACAGAACGTGGCCAAGATGTTCAAATGTTCATAAATGACCAGCATGGTTGAATAATAGTAAGGCAGAACAGTTGAAACTGGAGCAGGAGCATGGCCAGGTGGACTGGGGACAGCAAGGAGTCCTCATGTCAGGTAGTCCTGGGACATGGTCCTAGGGCCCAGGCCAGTTGAAACTGGAGCAGCAGCATGGCCAGGTGGACTGGGGACAGCAAGGAGTCATCATGTCAGGTAGTCCTGGGGCATGGTTCTAGGGCTCAGGTCCTCCGAGAGAGAGAAAGAAGGAGAGAAGGAGAGAATTAGAGAACGCACACTTAGATTTACACAGGACACCGAATAGGACAGGAGAAGTACTCCAGATAAACAAACTGACCCTAGCCCCCCGACACATAAACATTAGCATAAATCAGGCTGAGACAGGAGGGGTCAGGAGACACTGTACCATAAAGATAGGGCCAAACAGGAAGCATATAACCCCTTTGCCAAAGCACAGCCCCCACACCACTAGAGGGAAATCTACAACCACCAACTTACCATCCTGAACAAGGCCTGTAAATCCCACAAAGATCTCTAACCACTAGGCTACCTGCCGCCCCTACACTCTAACCACTAGGCGCCCTGCTGCCCCTACACTCTAACCACTAGGCTACCTGCCTCCCCTACACTCTAACCACTAGGCTACCTGCCGCCTCTACACTCTAACCACTAGGCTACCTGCCGCCCATACACTCTAACCACTAGACTACCTGCCGCCCATACACTCTAACCACTAGGCTACCTGCCGCCCCTACACTCTAACCACTAGGCTACCTGCTGCCCATACACTCTAACCACTAGACTACCTGCCGCCCCTACACTCTAACCACTAGGCTACCTGCAGCCCATACACTCTAACCACTAGGCTACCCTGCTGCCCCTACACTCTAACCACTAGGCTACCCTGCTGCCCCTACACTCTGACCACTAGGCTACCTGCTGCCCATACACTCTAACCACTAGGCTACCTGCCGCCCATACACTCTAACCACTAGGCTACCTGCCGCCCCTACACTCTAACCACTAGGCTACCTGCTGCCCATACACTCTAACCACTAGGCTACCTGTCGCCCATACACTCTAACCACTAGGCTACCTGCCGCCCATACACTCTAACCACTAGGCTACCTGCTGCCCATACACTCTAACCACTAGGCTACCTGCCGCCCATACACTCTAACCACTAGGCTATACACTCTAACCACTAGGCTACCTGCCGCCCATACACTCTAACCACTAGGCTAAACACTCTAACCACTAGGCTACCTGCCGCCCATACACTCTAACCACTGGCTACCTGCCGCCCCTACACTCTAACCACTAGGCTACCTGCCGCCTCTGTCTAACCACTGTACCTGCCGCCCCTACACAACCACTAGGCTAATACACTCTAACCACTAGGCTACCTGCCGCCCATACACTCTAACCACTAGGCTACCTGCCGCCCATACACTCTAACCACTAGGCTACCTGCCGCCCATACACTCTAACCACTAGGCTACCTGCCGCCCATACACTCTAACCACTAGGCTACCTGCCGCCCATACACTCTAACCACTAGGCTACCTGCCGCCCCTACACTCTAACCACTAGGCTACCTGCCGCCCATACACTCTGCAAAATAACAACTGTTGTCACTGTTGTCCCTGTTAAAGAGAGACGATTCTGTGCTTTTAGTAGGTAATGTATACTAAAGCAACTAGTTTACAACGAAGACATTGGATATTAGCTTTGAGATACGGAGCGTGTGAAATGCTCATCGGCCATCGCGAGTACAGACCTCAGTGGGTAGTAGCCTAGGCTACAAGCGCAAAGTCATTTCTTTTTCTTAATTTATTTTTTCGGACACTGAATATACTTAAGTGAATACATGGCCCCTAGGTTATATGTTTAGAGTTAGCGATCTAGCTAATGCGGTTTGAGTTTCCAATTACTCAGCGGTTGAATTAGCCCCCCCCCCCCCGATACATTAGCATATCATTACATTGTACATAAAGATAGAGGCAAATTCAGGAGCATTCTGGAGCCCTATTTTATCTAAGTAGTCTATTACACGTCCTAATAAAGAACCTGTAAATCACTTTATAAGATCCCTTTTTTTAGATGATTACTTGTTTTTTAGTAACGCCGCAAAAAAAACTAAATAAATGGTTCCACTAAAGCATGGGCTGATCTATTATTAATACAGCCCCCCCCAATCCCAAACATACCCCCCCATGTGTAATCACCTAAATCATATCATGAATATAGTAGTAATAGCATTTGGTCCAGAGGTCCACGCACAGTAACTACGTTTGTAGGAAATGAGGTGGTTCAGAAAGACAGACGCAGGAGGAGCAGAGATCCATTACTAAACCTCCAGACAGACTGGGTGAAACATCAGTATGTAGCAGACAGACTGGGTGAAACATCAGTATGCAGCAGACAGACTGGGTGTCATAACATACTGTAGCAGACAGACTGGGTGTAATAACATACTGTAGCAGACAGACTGGGTGAAACATCAGAATGTAGCAGACAGACTGGGTGTCATAACATACTGTAGAAGACAGACTGGGTGAAACATCAGAACATAGCAGACAGACTGGGTGTCATAACATACTGTAGAAGACAGACTGGGTGAAACATCAGAACATAGCAGACAGACTGGGTGTCATAACATACTGTAGCAGACAGACTGGGTGTCATAACATACTATAGCAGACAGACTGGGTGTCATAACATACTGTAGCAGACAGACTGGGTGTCATAACATACTGTAGCAGACAGACTGGGTGTCATAACATACTGTAGCAGACAGACTGGGTGTCATAACATACTGTAGCAGACAGACTGGGTGTCATAACATACTGTAGCAGACAGACTGGGTGAAACATCAGAACATAGCAGACAGACTGGGTGTCATAACATACTATAGCAGACAGACTGGGTGTCATAACATACTGTAGCAGACAGACTGGGTGAAACATCAGAACGTAGCAGACAGACTGGGTGTCATAACATACTATAGAAGACAGACTGGGTGTCATAACATACTGTAGCAGACAGACTGGGTGTCATAACATACTGTAGCAGACAGACTGGGTGTCATAACATACTGTAGCAGACAGACTGGGTGTCATAACATACTGTAGCAGACAGACTGGGTGAAACATAACAACATAGCAGACAGACTGGGTGTCATAACATACTGTAGCAGACAGACTGGGTGTCATAACATACTGTAGCAGACAGACTGGGTGAAACATCAGAACGTAGCAGACAGACTGGGTGTCATAACATACTATAGAAGACAGACTGGGTGTCATAACATACTGTAGCAGACAGACTGGGTGTCATAACATACTGTAGCAGACAGACTGGGTGTCATAACATACTGTAGCAGACAGACTGGGTGTCATAACATACTGTAGCAGACAGACTGTGTGAAACATCAGAACGTAGCAGACAGACTGGGTCTCCAGCTGGGTTTGGCTAGTTCGTGGCTTTCCACAGTCAGGACACAGTTACAGTTACTGATACCCACACAGCCGTAGACCACACGACTCCTACTACTACTAATAATTATTTGGTGGGATTATTTGTTTATTAATACACATATGTATTGGAAATGGAGCAATTAGGGTTAAGTGCTTTGCTCAAGAGCACACTGTCACATTATTTCACCTTGTGGGATTCGGGATTCCAACTAGCGACCTTTCGGTTACTGGCCCAACGCTCTAACCACTAGACTACCTGCTGGTTACTGACCCAACGCTCTAACCTCTAGACTACCTGCTGGTTACTGACCCAACGCTCTAACCACTAGACTACCTGCTGGTTACTGGCCCAACGCTCTAACCACTAGACTACCTGCTGGTTACTGGCCCAACGCTCTAACCACTAGACTACCTGCTGGTTACTGGCCCAACGCTCTAACCACTAGACTACCTGCTGGTTACTGGCCCAACGCTCTAACCACTAGACTACCTGCTGGTTACTGGCCCAACGCTCTAACCACTAGACTACCTGCTGGTTACTGGCCCAACGCTCTAACCACTAGACTACCTGCTGGTTACTGGCCCAACGCTCTAACCACTAGACTACCTGCTGGTTACTGACCCAATGATCTAACTTCTAGGCTACCTGCCGCCCCTCGTCATCTGTAGCCAACACTCAACTCAACGGGCAAACGGGGGAGTTTGGAGTGAGACTGAAAGGGGTTAACAGGTTGCAACATCCTCATTGGTGGGTACCAGTGAAGAACACTAGTTGTGCATGGCTCAGCTGTTTGTTCAATAGTAATAACCTAATAACTAATAACCCATCTGCAAGCTGACGACCATATGTGAGAAAGTGAAAATAGGCCGACACTAACCAGCAAAAATAGAAAATGTGCTACAGACTACTGATGGACTGCATAATGAATTTTTTTTGAAAGGGAGTGCAGGATTTTTTTGACAGGGGATGTAGGATTTTTTTGACAGGGGATATAGGATTTTTTTGACAGGGGATGTAGGATTTTTTTGACAGGGGATGTAGGATTTTTTTGACAGGGGATGTAGGATTTTTTTGACAGGGGATGTAGGATTTTTTTGACAGGGGATGTAGGATTTTTTTGACAGGGGATGTAGGATTTGTTGGGGACTCCTTAAGATATGTTTCTGCTAGTCATTTCCAACATCTTGGTAGGCTGTTTGTTAGTCGACTTGTCTATATATTTTTTATTTTTTATTTAACCTTTATTTAACTAGGCAAGGGCTGGGCGTCCCGTTAGCAGGACAACTTCCGGTGAAATTCAAATAAATAATCATAAATATTATGGATATTAAACATATAGGTCCTTCTGTAGCTCAGTTGGTACAGTTGAAGTAGTGGGTTCGATCCCCGGGACCACCCATAGTTGTATGCACACATGACTGTAAGTTTTGGATAAAAGGTTGCTAAATGGCATATATTATTATTATTATTATATTATTATATACAGTTGAAGTCATTTACAACACTTAGGTTTGAGTCATTAAAACTTGTTTTTCAACCACTCCACAAATGTCTTGTTAACAAACTATAGTTTTGGCAAGTCGGTTAGGACATCTACAAGTATTTTTCCCAACAATTGCTTACAGACAGATTATTTAACTTATAATTCACTGTATCACAATTCCAGTGGGTCATACACTAAGTTCACTGTGCCTTTAAACAGCTTGGAAAATTCCAGAAAATTCATAAACGGCTTTAGGAGCTTCTGATAGGCTTATTGACATTATTTGAGTCAATTGGAGGTGTACCTGTGGCTGTATTTCAAGGCCTACCTTCAAACCCTGTTCCTCTTTGCTTGACATCATGGGAAAATCTAAATAAATCAGCCAAGACCTCAGAAAAAAAATGTAGACCTCCACAAGTCTGGTTCATCCTTGGGAGCAATTTACAAATGACTGAAGCTACCACGTTCATCTGTACAAACAATAGTACGCAAGTATAAACACCATGGGAACATGCAGCCGTCATACCGCTCAGGAAGGAGACGCGTTCTGTCTCCTAGAGTTGAACGGACTTTAGTACAAAAAGTGCAAATCATTCCCAGAACAACCGCAAAGGACCTTGTGAAGATGCTGGAGGAAACAGGTACAAAAGTGTCTATATCCACAGTAAAACGAGGCCTATATCGACATAACCTGAAAGGCTGCTCAGCAAGGAAGAAGCCACTACTCCAAAACCGCCATAAAAAATCTAGAATACGGTTTGTAACTGCACATGGTGACAAAGATCGTACTTCTGGAGAAATGTCCTCTGGTCTGATGAAACAAAAATGGAACTGTTTGGCAATAATGACCATTGTTATGTTTGGAGGAAAAAGGGGGAGGCCTGCAAGCCGAAGAACACCATCCTGATCGTGAAGCAAGGGAGTGGCAGCATCATGTTGTGGGGGTGCTTTGCCGCAGGAGGGACTGGTGCACTTCACAAAATAGATGGCATCATGAGGTTGGAAAATCATGTGGATATATTGAAGCAACATCTCAAGACATCAGTCAGGAAGTTAAAGCTTGGTCGCAAAAGGGTCTTCCAAATGGACAACGACCCCAAGCATTCTTCCAAAGTTGTGGCAAAATGGCTTAAGGTCAACAAAGTCAAGGTATTGGAGTGGCCATCACAAAGCCCTGACCTCATTCCCATTGAGAATGTGTGGGCAGAACTGAAAAAGCTGGTACGAGCAAGGAGGCCTACAAACCTGACTCAGTTATGCCAGATCTGTCAGGAGAAATGGGCCAAAATTCACCCAACTTATTATGGGAAGCTTGTGGAAGGCTACCCGAAACGTTTGACCCAAGTTAAACAATTCAAAGGCAATGCTACAAAATACTAATTGGGTGTATGTAAACATCTGACCCACTGGGAATGTGATGAAATAAATAAAAGCTGAAATAAATCATTCTCTCTACTATTATTCTGGATAAGAGCGTCTGCTAAATGACTTAAATGTAAATTATTCTGACATTTAACTTTCTTAAAATAAAGTGGTGATCCTAACTGACCTAAAACAGGGAATTTCTAACTGTGATTAAATGTCAAGAATTGCGAAAAACTGAGTATAAATGTATTTGTCTAAGGTGTATGTAAACTTCCAACTTAAACTGTAAGTGTCTTATATCGGTTGAAAACTTAAATTCTTGTTAATCTATTAATTAATTAATTAATATACAGTAGATATTAAAGCCAAAACATGCCATGTGATTGTTTGAGGACGACGCCCGGGATAGGCCATCATTGTAAATGAGAATTTGTTCTTAAATTACTTGCCTACTTAAAAAAAAAATAAGTGCCTTCTTGTCCTGTTCTATGTTATACATCTTAGTATTGATTTTGTTGCCCACAAATTGAGAGCATTGCTTAAAAGTTCTTAGGGATAGGAGTCCTGCCAACTTCAGGTGAAGCTGGAGGGTGCGCAATTCAAATAAATAATCATAAATATTATGAATTGTAAATATTTATGTACATATAAGTGTCTGAAATCGGCTGAAAGCTTAACTTCTTGTTAATCTAACTGCACTGCACTGTCCGATTTACAGTAGCTATTACAGTGAAAACATGCCATGTGATTGGTTGAGGACGGCTCCCCACATCAACATATTTTTCCACCGGCACAGGTTTCATAACTTCACGAATAGCAATTAAATACTCAATTACTTAAAAAAAATCTTCCTCTGATTTGTCATCCAAAGGGCCTCAGCTATAACATGTAGTGTAATTTTGTTAGATAAAATTATTCTTCATATCACAAAAAGTCTGTTTAGTTGGCGCCATCGATTTGAGTAATCAACTCGTTCAACATGCAGAGAAAGGAATTAGAAAATATACCCCTAAACTTTGCTTCAACAAGTCAAAAATGTTTCTATTTACTCCTCAGATACCCTAAAATGTAATCAAACTATAATATTTCCTACAGTAAGGGAATACCCCCCTGTATTGGACAAAAATGAATGGCAAGTCATTGGCATCGGACAAACCATATACACATTGGCCAATACCACCCAATTCGGCGTTGATTCATGCAAAGTGTATTGCAAATGCCATATGGCAATTGCCAGTTGTAACACTTTAAAAATTCAACAGGGGGCGAATCCGCTCCACCGGGGTTTTTCATATTGGAAATGTAACCCAAGTCAACGTCCAAAAGCAAAATTTTGAAAAAATGATTTTTTTATCACCCCTTAAAAAAGTGCTTTCTGGGCCGTTTTTCGAAATTCTTTCGATTTTTTTGTCAATTACACATGTGTAAGAACTGTATGAATATACTTTTGTCCAATTTTATTATCATATTTTTTTTTTTTTACATGCGCATAAGGAATATGTTTTGTCCAATTTCAATATGATTTCATAGGAAGTCAAAAGTCAAAAGTCAAAAATGTCAAAATTTTGTAAAAAACTTCACACACCCTTAAAAAAGTGCTTTCTGGACCGTTTTTCGAAATTCTTTCGATTTTTTTGTCAATTACACATGTGTAAGAACTGTATGAATATAATTTTGTCCAATTTTATTATCATATTTTTTTATTTATTTTTTTTTTTACATGTGCATAAGGAATTTTTTTGTGGGCCAAATGCCATGAGAAATTTGACATGCTCAAAAATCCTGCAGAAATAAATTGACTTTTGGCCTGACCAATTTCAATATGATTTCATGTCCATTTTGGAAGTTTTTTCAAATAGAATCAAAAGTCAAAATATGTTTCAATGTGCATTTACCATATGAAATTTGACATGCTCAAAAATGCAAAATTGACTGGTCTGATGAACACAGGATGGCTGAAATAGTGCATTTCCATCACCGTTTTTGAATCATGTCCATTAGGTGATGTTTTTTGAATCAATTTGCAATACACAATGTGTTTACCATATGAACATGCTAAAAATCAAAATTGACTGGCCTTGAACACAGGATGGCCAGCAGTGAGAGTTTATTATAATATTTTTTTTCATCATGTCCATTTGTTTATGTTTTCTCATTTTGCAAAGTCACTGTGCATTTGCAATTTTCAATGGGCAAATGTACCATCACGAAATTTGTCATGCTATAAAAATGCTGCAGAAATGCAAAATTGACTGGCCTGATGAACACAGGATGGCCTGGCAGTGATAGTTGTTCCTTTCCATCACTCGTTATATTGATTTCATCATGTCCATTTGGTGATGTTTTTTCACTATAGAATCATATTGCAAATGCACGTGCATTGTTGTGCAACTGGTAACAAAAATTTATGGTTGTAAATGCATTTATGTTATCCATGCCGGCTATGGGAGTACCCTACTACGCATTTGGGGGCAGTCCTGACCTGTTTAAAATATTCTGAAATTTGTGCACTGGTGATGAAAATAGGCACCTGGTAACAAAAATGCAAAATGTGAATGACTGGTCTTCTGATATTAATGCCCGCTAAACACAGGATGGCTGAGCAGTGATAGTTGTTCCTTTCCATCACTCGTTGTGTTGATTTCATCATGTCCATTAGGTGATGTTTTTTCACTATAGAATCATATTGTAAATGCACGTGCATTTGCAATATGTTTCAATGTGCATTTACCATATGAAATTTGACATGCTCAAAAATGCAAAATTGACTGGCCTGATGAACACAGGATGGCCGAGCAGTGAGAGTTGTACCTTTCCATCACTCGTTGTGTTGATTTCATCATGTCCATTTGTTTATGTTTTCTCACTTTTGCAAAGTCACTGTGCATTTGCAATATGGTTCAATGGGCATGTACCATCACGATTTTGTCATGCTATAAAAATGCTGCAGTAATGCAAAATTGACTGGCCTGATGAACACAGGATGGCCTGGCAGTGATAGTTGTTCCTTTCCATCACTCGTTGTGTTGATTTCATCATGTCCATTTGGTGATGTTTTTTCACTATAGAATCATATTGCAAATGCACGTGCATTGTTGTGCAACTGGTAACCCAAAAATTAAAATATGGTTGTAAATGCATTTACCGGGACTCCTATTATCCATGCCGGCTATGGGAGTACCCTACTACGGCCCTCTATCTATGGGGGCAGTCCTGAGAGCTTTATGGACTGTTTAAAATATTCTGATGGATACGCATTGTTGTGCAACTGGTGATTGAAAATAGGCACCTGGTAACCCAAAAATAAAAATATGGTTGTGAATGCATTTACCGGTCATTCTGATATTAATGCCCGCTATGGGAACACAGGATGGCCGGGCAGTGATAGTTGTTCCTTTCCATCACTCGTTGTGTTGATTTCATCATGTCCATTAGGTGATGTTTTTTCACTATAGAATCATATTGCAAATGCACGTGCATTTGCAATATGTTTCAATGTGCATTTACCATATGAAATTTGACATGCTCAAAAATGCAAAATTGACTGGCCTGATGAACACAGGATGGCCGAGCAGTGAGAGTTGTACCTTTCCATCACTCGTTGTGTTGATTTCATCATGTCCATTTGTTTATGTTTTCTCACTTTTGCAAAGTCACTGTGCATTTGCAATATGGTTCAATGTGCAGGTACCATCACGAATTTGTCATGCTATAAAAATCCTGCAGGAATGTGAAATTTACTGGCCCGATGAACTCGGGATGGCTGGGCAGTGATTCTGGTTCATCTCAATGGCTCGTTAGGGTTGATTTTCAGAATGTCACTTTTGGTGATGGTACCTCACTGTTTAAACATATTGCAAATGGACAAGAGTCACCAGCAAGTCACCGTCCATCAGTCAATTAGATATCATTCTGACACCAAACTGATACAAACTGACACTAAACCCACTTTTTCCAACCTGTTTAGTAGCCAACTATCACACACTTCAGAGCTGGCCCACAATTCACAACGCCTTTGGTTCAAACCATGAAAAAACCATAAAACACATAGTTACGTTCTAGCTGCGGGTCCATTTCTTATGTTACGTGTAGGCCTAGCTGAGGCGACCCCGAATCCCAAGTTTCGGCTCGATCGGTCATTTGGTGTCCGAGCAAAACCCTAATTGGTGCTGAAAATCCACTTTTTTTCCATGACTTGCTACGGGGTCCTTGAATGAGCTATCGGACAGAAACGTTGGGGTCTGTCTATATGGGCCGAGACGGTCGCAATGCACCTAGTCTTGTGTCTCTGAGACATTTCTAAATGTCGCCATTTTCATAATGGTCTAAATGAATTGAAGTCATTGCAAATGTACTAAGCTGTTTCTCGGTCCGAGAACCGTCTAGAGCCACGTAACGCACCACGCACTATCGACCTGAGGTCTAGAACAGGATTCTAAAGTTTCGGAACTCTAGGTCTGACGGTTCTTTTTTAGCTCGAACAAAGCTAACTATTGGAGGCACTGTCTGTCTCTACAAACCCCAATACGTCCCTCCTTCCAAGTTGTGTATCTGGGTGATTTAGTTTTCCTTTGAAATTTTATGGGAAAAATGACTGATTTACAGTTCATGGGGGTTGCCTAATCACACATATGAAGTTTTGGACAGATCTGACTTTTTTAACCCCTCGAAACAGCCCCTGAGACACCAATTAAGGCACTTCCGGTTGGCACAGGAAGCTATAAGTCAAGACATATCCTCACTGGGGTATGCTTTTACAGAATCCTAAATCTTATTATTTTTGTAAAATGGAAACCGAATGTCCGACAAAGTTCATTTGATTACTTCCTGGTAGGTCCGGCCCTGCCGCTCGGCCCGACGCCGTCCGCGAATTTTACAAACGATTTCGGACGTCTAGTAAGGGACCGTACATTTGCAATATGGACTTTCTCACTAACCATACAGGTACTGCCGAAATCTTCCCTTAAGGTATGAAAGAAGTATGTTCAATGGGAAACCGATTTTAGCAGGTCCGTCCTGTCTTCATGTCGTGCGCAAACATGAATTTCCAAGACTGTGCCCCTGTGCTAAAACTAATATATCTTATTTGTTTTTGAAATTACAAGCCTGACACCATGAACATAGACTGCTGACACCCTGTGGAAGCCATAGGAATTGCATCCAGGGATCAAATTGTCAATATGATTTTCAATATGACCTTATACTTGCCATTCTAAGAGGATGGTCTCTCAAAAAAAAAGCTAACAGTTGTTTCTTTGGATTTTGTCCTACCATATCTATAGTGTTATATTCTCCTACCATATCCATTGTGTTATATTCTCCTACCATATCTATTGTGTTATATTCTCCTACCATATCCATCTATTGTGTTATATTCTCCTACCATATCTATTGTGTTATATTATCCTACCATATCTATTGTGTTATATTCTCCTACCATATCTATTGTGTTATATTCTCCTACCATATCTATTGTGTTATATTCTCCTACCACATCTATCGTGTTATATTATCCTACCATATCTATTGTGTTATATTCTCCTACCATATCTATTGTGTTATATTCTCCTACCATATCTATTGTGTTATATTCTCCTACCACATCTATTGTGTTATATTCTCCTACCATATCTATTGTGTTATATTCTACTACCATATCTATTGTGTTATATTCTCCTACCATATCTATTGTGTTATATTCTCCTACCATATCTATTGTGTTATATTCTCCTACCATATCTATTGTGTTATAGTCTCCTACATTATTTTAACATTTCTACAAATTTCAAAGTTTTTTCTTTCCAATGGTATCAATTATATGCATATCCTGGTTTCAGGACCTGAGCACCAGGAAGTTTACTTTGGGAACGTCATTCAGACAGGAAGTGGGGAGAAAAAAAGGGGTTTAGCCCTAAGATGTTTAAGAACACATTTTTAGTTACAATTGACGGCCTCCCTCGGCATGCAGCTTCTCTTCTGTCATTATATGTTGCCCTAGAATATTACATAAACTCTTGCTCACCAGAATAATGTCATAAATCATAGAATGACTACTTTAATCGAGTTGATATCTGTAAAGTTTTGTCTGTCATCTCTGATTCTTTTGCGGCGGAGAAAATGCACCCCCCCCCCCCCCCCCTCTATGCAAATGGAACCAGTTTGACTGGTTGAAATGAAATAGAAATCTGTGAAAACGAACCAGCATGTTTCTGATAAGATTTTCAGTTCGTCTTGGAAGCATAGTTTATGATTGAAATACTCTCCGTTTTTATGATGCTGATAAAAATAGCACCTCAAGAGACAGTCCATAACTGCACATTCTCTCAAGATGCTGAAAGAAAGAAATCATATTTCCCCACTTCTATTCCCAAGTCAAAACGTACATTTGCTGTATCATTTTACTGCAAGAAATGATTAATTCTGCAGCAGTTCATATTAAGGCTATGAGAGGTTATAGACCGACAGTCAGTGTCCAGATTTCAGTTTCCATTCAACCCATCCAGTAGGATACAATTCCCTTGACGTGCCATAGGCCCATCTGATGGCCCATCTTGTGACTGTCTAATTTGTATAGCACCACATCATCATCACAGCCAGCACTGCATCCTCTAACACACTGCTAATCCTCTAACTACTACACCACATAACATAGCCAGCACTGCTGTCATCCTCTAACTACACTGCTATCATCCTCTAACTACTACACCAACATAACATAGCCAGCACTGCTGTCATCCTCTAACTACACTGCTATCATCCTCTAACTAACTACTCACCACATAACATAGCCAGCACTGCTGTCATCCTCTAACTACACTGCTATCATCCTCTAACTACTACACCACATAACACAGCCAGCACTCATCCTCTAACTACTACACCACATAACATAGCTGTCATCCTCTAACTACACTGCTATCATCCTCTAACTACTACACAACATAACATAGCCAGCACTGCTATCATCCTCTAACTACTACACCACATAACATAGCCAGCACTGCTGTCATCCTCTAACTACTACACCACATAACATAGCCAGCACTGCTGTCATCCTCTAACTACTACACCACATAACATAGCCAGCACTGCTGTCATCCTCTAACTACTACACCACATAACATAGCCAGCACTGCTGTCATCCTCTAACTACACTGCTATCATCCTCTAACTACTACACAACATAACATAGCCAGCACTGCTATCATCCTCTAACTACACTGCTGTCATCCTCTAACTACTACACCACATAACATAGCCAGCACTGCTATCATCCTCTAACTACTACACCACATAACATAGCCAGCACTGCTGTCATCCTCTAACTACTACACCACATAACATAGCCAGCACTGCTGTCATCCTCTAACTACTACACCACATAACATAGCCAGCACTGCTGTCATCCTCTAACTACTACACCACATAACATAGCCAGCACTGCTGTCATCCTCTAACTACACTGCTATCATCCTCTAACTACTACACAACATAACATAGCCAGCACTGCTATCATCCTCTAACTACACTGCTGTCATCCTCTAACTACTACACTGCCATCATCCCTCTAACTACTACACCACATAACATAGCCAGCACTGCTGTCATCCTCTAACTACTACACCACATAACATAGCCAGCACTGCTGTCATCCTCTAACTACTACACCACATAACATAGCCAGCACTGCTGTCATCCTCTAACTACTACACCACATAACACAGCCAGCACTGCTGCCAGCACTGCTGTCATCCTCTAACTACACTGCTATCATCCTCTAACCACTACACAACATAACATAGTCATCCATCCTCTAACTACTACACCACATAACATAGCCAGCACTGCTGTCATCCTCTAACTACACTGCTGTCATCCTCTAACTACTACACCACACAACATAACATAGCCAGCACTGCTGTCATCCTCTAACTACACTGCTATCATCCTCTAACCACTACACCACATAACATAGCCAGCACTGCTATCATCCTCTAACCACTACACCACATAACATAGTCAGCACTGCTGTCATCCTCTAACTACACTGCTGTCATCCTCTAACTACACTGCTGTCATCCTCTAACTACTACACCACATAACATAGCCAGCACTGCTGTCATCCTCTAACTACTACACCACATAACATAGCCAGCACTGCGATCATCCTCTAACTACTACACCACATAACATAGCCAGCACTGCTGTCATCCTCTAACTACTACACCACATAACATAGCCAGCACTGCGATCATCCTCTAACTACTACACAACATAACATAGCCAGCACTGCTGTCATCCTCTAACTACACTGCTGTCATCCTCTAACTACTACAATGAGCTCTGCAACCTCCTCCATAGACAAGAACACAGACCAATGACCAAAACGATGTACACAAACTATACACTAAACACAACACTACTATATGAGACTACTCTGAGTTAGTCAGCCAGCATGTAGGGTCCAGCCCACTGGCTTTCAGGGCCGGCCCACTGGCTTTCAGGGCCGGCCCGGGCCCCATCCATCAGAGAACCAAGTTCTTGGCCCCCCAGGGCCTTCTGGCTCCTTCCAGAAGGCCTCCATGTGTGAGCTGACTGGCCCCAGCTGTGTGTGTATGTTAGCAGGTCTTCTACATTCTACAGACTGGCCCCAGCTGTGTGTGTATGTTAGCAGATCTTCTACATTCTACAGACTGGCCCCAGCTGTGTGTGTATGTTAGCAGGTCTTCTACATTCTACAGACTGGCCCCAGCTGTGTGTGTATGTTAGCAGGTCTTCTACATTCTACAGACTGGCCCCAGCTGTGTGTGTATATTAGCAGGTCTTCTACATTCTACAGACTGGCCCCAGCTGTGTGTGTATATTAGCAGGTCTTCTACATTCTAGTGGTAGCTGCGATACTCGAGAGATCGCGTGCTGCTTTCATCTGCCACTAGAAAGAAAATACAGATAGAGGATGAGAGAGGGGTCAGGACCAGTCAGAGAGGAGAGGACAGGGAGAAGGGTCAGGACCAGTCAGAGAGGAGAGGACAGGGAGAGGGGTCAGGACCAGTCAGAGAGGAGAGGAGAGGACAGGGAGAGGGGTCAGGACCAGTCAGAGAGGAGAGGGGAGGAGAGGACAGGGAGAGGGGTCAGGACCAGTCAGAGAGGAGAGGAGAGGACAGGGAGAGGGGTCAGGACCAGTCAGAGAGGAGAGGACAGGGAGAGGGGTCAGGACCAGTCAGAGAGGAGAGGACAGGGAGAGGGGTCAGGACCAGTCAGAGAGGAGAGGACAGGGAGAGGGGTCAGGACCAGTCAGAGAGGAGAGGACAGGGAGAGAGATCGGGACCAGTCAGAGAGGAGAGGACAGGGAGAGGGGTCAGGACCAGTCAGAGAGGAGAGTACAGGGAGAGGGGTCAGGACCAGTCAGAGAGGAGAGGACAGGGAGAGGGGTCAGGACCAGTCAGAGAGGAGAGGACAGGGAGAGAGATCGGGACCAGTCAGAGAGGAGATGACATGGAGAGGGGTCAGGACCAGTCAGAGAGGAGAGGACAGGGAGAGGGGTCAGGACCAGTCAGAGAGGAGAGGACAGGGAGAGGGGTCATGACCAGTCAGAGAGGAGAGGACAGGGAGAGAGATCGGGACCAGTCAGAGAGGAGAGGACAGGGAGAGAGATCGGGACCAGTCAGAGAGGAGAGGACAGGGAGAGAGATCGGGACCAGTCAGAGAGGAGAGGACAGGGAGAGGGGTCAGGACCAGTCAGAGAGGAGAGGACAGGGAGAGGGGTCAGGACCAGTCAGAGAGGAGAGGACAGGGAGAGGGGTCAGGACCAGTCAGAGAGGAGAGGACAGGGAGAGGAGGGGAGTGAAGGGGCGAGTATAGGAGAAAGGGGATCAAGCCAGGAACGAGAGAAGAGGCAAAGAGGAACCAGGGGGGTGGAGAGGAGAAAAGGATCAGGGGGGAGAAGGTATGCCCCTTAGCCCTGCTCAGGTTATGGTCTAAGGAGTAGTCATTTCAGACACATGGCCAACTGGGAGGTTTGTGATCAGTAGACACACTGCCCTCGCCTCAGGGACACACTGATAACATCTCTTAGCTGGCGTGTGTGTGTGTGTGTCTGTGTTTGTGTCTACTAAGTGTGTGTGTGTGTGTGTGTGTGTGTGTGTGTGTGTGTGTGTGTGTGTGTGTGTGTGTGTGTGTGTGTGTGTGTGTGTGTGTGTGTGTGTGTGTGTGTGTGTGTGTGTGTCTGCAGAGTAAGTGGGAGGTGTGTGTTGAGTGGTGTGTGTTCACACCTGGGGGAAGCTATGAGTGGACAGCCGGTTGGGAGGGAGGGAGGGAGGGAGGGAGGGAGGGAGGGAGGGAGGGAGGGAGGGAGGGAGGGAGGGAGGGAGGGAGGGAGGGAGGGAGGGAGGGAGGGAGGGAGGGAGGAGAGCTGACTATTGGTCTGACTGTATTCCCTCTCTGTTCTCCACAGTGATAAGGCCAAGTCTCAAATGGCACACTATTAGCCCCCACAGGGCTCAGGTCTAAACTAGTGCACTATATAGGGAATAGGGCTCAGGTCTAAACTAGTGCACTATATAGGGAATAGGGCTCTGGTCTATTGTAGTGCACTATATAGGGAATAGGGCTCAGGTCTAAACTAGTGCACTATATAGGGAATAGGGCTCTGGTCTATTGTAGTGCACTATATAGGGAATAGAGCTCTGGTCTAAAGTAGTGCACTATATAGGGAATAGGGCTCTGGTCTAAAGTAGTGCACTATATAGGGAATAGGGTGACATTTGGGATATACACACTGAGTAGTGTTCCTCTGTCCTCTACAGTGACAAAACAAGATGGAGGACACTACAGCTGGACGAGCAGAGAGAAGGAGCAGAGCAGCCGCCTACTGCTTTGCTTTGTCGTTTTTGGTCTGTTAAACAAACTACGTTTCAAACAGAGGTGGCAGGAACCATCTGGTTTCATCTAAGATCTTTGGTCTGTTAAACAAACTACATTTCAAACAGAGGTGGCAGGAACCATCTTGTTTCATCTAAGATCTTTGGTCTGTAAAACAAACTACTTTTCAAACAGAGGTGGCAGGAACCATCTTGTTTCATCTAAGGTCTTTGGTCTGTAAAACAAACTACTTTTCAAACAGAGGTGGCAGGAACCGTCTTGTTTCATCTAAGGTCTTTGGTTTGTGAAACCTACATTCACAAACTGAGGTGGCAGGGAAACATACAAACCCTAACACTGTTACCGGCAGCCATTGTAGTGAGTTACTGCAGAAAGGCTAGCACGTTTTCCTTCACATCCTATGACTCTAACGTACATATTATTTCTCTCTCCCTCAGAGTGGTGTGAAGTAAATTTTCATGCCACCGAATTCCCCCTTCTCTCCCTGTTCTCACCGCAGAGCCCAGCTCTAACTGAGAACACATGTTGTTCCAGCCGAGGCAGCGCAAGGCGAGGCAGCAAGTGGCTTGTTTCTCATTTCAAGGGTATTTACTGTTGTGTGTGTGTGTGTGTGTGTGTGTGTGTGTGTGTGTGTGTGTGTGTGTGTGTGTGTGTGTGTGTGTGTGTGTGTGTGTGTGTGTGTGTGTGTGTGTGTGTGTGTGTGTGTGTGTGTGTGTGTGTGTGTGTGTGTGTGTGTGTGTGTGTGGGGCACAGATGTGTGACCACATACGTCTCTGCCTTTGTGAGTAACAGCATGTCTAGAAGCCCAGTCAGACTTGCCTCTTCAGCACACTTGCACTTTCTGCCACGTTTAGACAGAATTAACTAGGACACAAATCATGTCTGGTGACGTAGGGTTAGGGTTAGGCACCACAGACACCTAGAAATACCTTTTACGTGTCTCTCCATAACCCTGTTCCCCGATGCTACCCTGTTCCCTATATAGTAAACATATCTTAAACAGAGTCCTATGTGCCCCTATATAGCAGTGAATAGTGATGATGACTCTAGCTGCCGTAGTGAATAGTGATGATGACTCTACCTCCTGTAGTGAATAGTGATGATGATTTTACCTCCTGTAGTGAATAGTGATGACTCTACCTCCTGTAGTGAATAGTGATGATGACTCTACCTCCTGTAGTGAATAGTGATGGTTCTACCTCCTGTAGTGAATAGTGATGATGACTCTACCTCCTGTAGTGAATAGTGATGACTCTACCTCCTGTAGTGAATAGTGATGATGATTTTACCTCCTGTAGTGAATAGTGATGATGACTCTAGCTGCCGTAGTGAATAGTGATGATGACTCTACCTCCTGTAGTGAATAGTGATGATGATTTTACCTCCTGTAGTGAATAGTGATGATGATTTTACCTCCTGTAGTGAATAGTGATGACTCTACCTCCTTTAGTGAATAGTGATGATTCTACCTCCTGTAGTGAATAGTAATGACTCTACCTCCTGTAGTGAATAGTGATGACACTACCTCCTGTAGTGAATAGTGATGATGACTCTACCTCCTGTAGTGAATAGTGATGATGACTCTACCTCCTGTAGTGAATAGTGATGATGACTCTACCTCCTGTAGTGAATAGTGATGATGACTCTACCTCCTGTAGTGAATAGCGATGATGACTCTACCTCCTGTAGTGAATAGTGATGACTCCACCTCCTGTAGTGAATAGTGATGATGACTCTACCTCCTGTAGTGAATAGTGATGATGACTCTACCTCCTGTAGTGAATAGTGATGATGACTCTACCTCCTGTAGTGAATAGTGATGACTCTACCTCCTGTAGTGAATAATGAGCAGGTTGTTGGCAGTGACAATGTGATGAAGAAGGAACCAGGAAGAAGTAGTGGTATAGAACCTGTCTATCTGTGTCTCCATCTTTGCCTAATGTGTTGCACAGTATGATGCCAAAACCATATGATGATAACAGAGAACGACCAATATGGATTTTTTTCGAGCCGAGATTGAAGAGAAGATGAGTAGAGGGAGAGAGGGAAGAGAAGGTAAGCAGAGGGAGAGAGGGAAGAGAAAGGTGAGTAGAGAGAGAGAGAGGGAAGAGAAGGTGAGTAGAGAGAGAGAGAGGGAAGAGAAGGTAAGTAGAGGGAGAGAGGGAAGAGAGGGTGAATAGAGGGAAGAGAGGAGACGGTGAGTAGAGGGAGAGAGAGAAGAGAAGGTGAGTAGAGAGAGAGAGGGAAGAGAGGGAAGAGAGAGGGAAGAGAGTGAGAAGAGAGGGAAGAGAGAGGGAAGAGAGAGGGAAGAGAGAGGGAAGAGAGGGTGAAGAGAGTGAGAAGAGAGGGAAGAGAGAGGGAAGAGAGAGAAGAGAGAGGGAAGAGAGGGTGAATAGAGGGAAGCGAGAGGGAAGAGAGAGGGAAGAGAGAGAGAAGAGAGAGGGAAGAGAGGGTGAAGAGAGAGAGAAGAGAGAGGGTGAATAGAGGGGGAAGAGAGAGGGAAGAGAGGGTGAATAGAGAGTGAAGATAGAGGGAAGAGAGGGTGAATAGAGGGAAGAGAGAGAGAAGAGAGAGGAGAGAAGAGAGGGTGAATAGAGGGAAGAGAGAGGGAAGAGAGAGTAGAGGGAGGGAAGAGAGGGTGAATAGAGGGAAGAGAGAGAGAAGAGAGAGAAGAGAGGGAAGAGAGAGGGAAGAGAGGGTGAATAGAGGGAAGAGAGAGAGAAGAGAGAGAAGAGAGGGAAGAGAGAGGGAAGAGAGGGTGAATAGATGGAAGAGAGAGATAATAGAGAGGGAAGAGAGAAGGAAGAGAGAGAAGAGAGAGGGAAGAGAGAAGAGAGAGAGAAGAGAGAGGGAAGAGAGGGTGAAGAGAGAGAGAAGTGAGAGGGAAGAGAGAGGGAAGAGAGAGAAGAGAGAGGGAAGAGAGGGTGAATAGAGGGAAGCGAGAGGGAAGAGAGGGTGAATAGAGGGAAGAGAGAGAGAAGAGAGAGAAGAGAGGGAAGAGAGAGGGAAGAGAGGGTGAATAGATGGAAGAGAGAGATAATAGAGAGGGAAGAGAGAAGGAAGAGAGAGAAGAGAGAGGGAAGAGAGAAGAGAGAGAGAAGAGAGAGGGAAGAGAGGGTGAAGAGAGAGGGAAGCGAGAGGGAAGAGAGAGGGAAGAGAGAGAAGAGAGAGGGAAGAGAGGGTGAATAGAGGGAAGCGAGAGGGAAGAGAGAGGGAAGAGAGAGAAGAGAGGGTGAATAGAGGGAAGAGAGAGGGAAGAGAGAGGGAAGAGAGAGAAGAGAGAGAGAAGAGAGAGGGGAGAGGGTGAAGAGAGAGAGAAGAGAGAGGGAAGAGAGGGTGAAGAGAGAGAGAAGTGAGAGGGAAGAGAGGGAAGAGAGAGGGAAGAGAGAGAAGAGAGAGGGAAGAGAGGGTGAATAGAGGGAAGCGAGAGGGAAGAGAGAGGGAAGAGAGAGAAGAGAGGGTGAATAGAGGGAAGAGAGAGGGAAGAGAGGGTGAATAGAGGGAAGCGAGAGGGAAGAGAGAGGGAAGAGAGAGAAGAGAGGGTGAATAGAGGGAAGAGAGAGGGAAGAGAGGGTGAATAGAGGGAAGAGAGAGGGAAGAGAGGGTGAATAGAGGGAAGCGAGAGGGAAGAGAGAGGGAAGAGAGAGAAGAGAGAGGGAAGAGAGGGTGAATAGAGGGAAGCGAGAGGGAAGAGAGAGGGAAGAGAGAGGGAAGAGAGGGTGAATAGAGGGAAGCGAGAGGGAAGAGAGAGGGAAGAGAGAGAAGAGAGGGTGAATAGAGGGAAGAGAGAGGAAGAGAGAGGGAAGAGAGAGAAGAGAGAGAGAAGAGAGAGGGAGAGGGTGAAGAGAGAGAGAAGAGAGAGGAAGAGAGGGTGAAGAGAGAGAGAAGTGAGAGGGAAGAGAGGGAAGAGAGAGGGAAGAGAGAGAAGAGAGAGGGAAGAGAGGGTGAATAGAGGGAAGCGAGAGGGAAGAGAGAGGGAAGAGAGAGAAGAGAGGGTGAATAGAGGGAAGAGAGAGGGAAGAGAGGGTGAATAGAGGAAGCGAGAGGGAAGAGAGAGGGAAGAGAGAGAAGAGAGGGTGAATAGAGGGAAGAGAGAGGGAAGAGAGGGTGAATAGAGGGAAGAGAGAGGGAAGAGAGGGTGAATAGAGGGAAGGGAGAGGGAAGAGAGAGGGAAGAGAGAGAAGAGAGAGGGAAGAGAGAGGGAAGAGAGAGAAGAGAGAGGGAAGAGAGGGTGAATAGAGGGAAGCGAGAGGGAAGAGAGAGGGAAGAGAGAGAAGAGAGGGTGAATAGAGGGAAGAGAGGGGGAAGAGATGGGGGGGGGGCGGTGAGAGCGGTGAGACTTGACCAACATAGTAATGAAAACCAATCAGAAGTCTCTAGCTGTGTCTGTCTGTGCTGCCGCCAGACTAGCCCCGTGTCCCAAATTGGACCCTATTCCCTATGGGCCCTGGTAAAAATGAGTGCACTAAATAACGCACACTAGAGCATCCCAAAGAGAGAGATCCAAATATGGAAACCTGATGAAGCCTGAAATCCAGTGTTTAAAAAAAAAATAACTATAATTTCTCTCTTTCGCTCTTTCTCTCTCTCCCCCTCACGCCCTCTCTCATCGTCGTTCTATTTCTCTCTCTTCCTCTGTCATCTCTCTCTCTCTCTCTCTCTCTCTCTCTCTCTCTCTCTCTCTCTCTCTCTCTCTCATCGTCGTTCTATTTCTCTCTCTTCCTCTGTCATCTCTCTCTCTCTCTCCCTCTCTCTCTCTCTCTCTCTCTCTCCCTCTGTCATCTCTCTCTGTCTCTCTGTCTCTCTCTCTCTCTCTCTCTCTCTCTCTCTCTCTCTTCCTCTGTCATCTCTCTCTCTCTCTCTCTCTCTCTCTCTCTCTCTCTCTCTCTCTCTCTCTCTCTCTCTCTCTCCCCCCCTCACGCCCTCTCTCATCGTCGTTCTATTTCTCTCTCCTCTCTTCCTCTGTCATCCCTCTCTCTCTCTGATTCTGTCTGATGGAGGGAGGAGAGGAAAAATATTTTATAGGGTCATCCTTAGCTAATATGTGGAAAAGTGCTGCAGTGTTCTGTTTTTATGATGTGAATTCCATTTTTAGAGCGATCAGACCCATCAAACATCTTTCAAATGTTATTCCCCACTGATCCCCTTCTTCTCCTCCTCCCTTTCTCCCCTTCTCCTCCTCCCTCTCTCTCCCCCTCCTTTTCCTCCCTCTCTCTTCCCCTCCTTCTCTCCCCTCTCTCCTCCAACCTCTATCTTCCCCTCCTTCTCTCCCCTTCTCCTCCTCCCTCTCTCTTCCCCTCCTTCTCCCCCCTTCTCCTCCTCCCTCTCTCCTCCTCCCTCTCTCTTCCCCTCCTTCTCTCCCCTTCTCCTCCCTCTCTCTTCCCCTCCTTCTCTCCCCTTCTCCTCCCTCTCCTCCTCCCTCTCTCTCCCCTCTCTCCTCCTCCCTCTCTCTTCCCCTCCTTCTCTCCCCTCCTTGTCCTCCCTCTCTCTTTCCCTCCTTCTCTCCCCTTCTCCTTCTTCTCTCCCCTTCTCCTCCTCCCTCTCTCCCCTCTCCTCATCCCTCTCTCATCCCCTCATTCTCTCCCCTTCTGCTCCTCCCTCTCTCTTCCCCTCCTTCTCTCCCCTTCTCCTCCTCCCTCTCTCTTTCCCTCCTTCTCTCCCCTTCTCCTCCTTCTCTCCCCTTCTCCTCCTCCCTCTCTCCCCTCTCCTCATCCCTCTCTCATCCCCTCATTCTCTCCCCTTCTGCTCCTCCCTCTCTCTCCCCCTCCTTCTCTCCCCTTCTGCTCCTCCCTCTCTCTTCCCCTCCTTCTCTCCCCTTCTCCTCCTCCCTCTCTCCCCCTCTCCTCCTCCCTCTCTCCCCCTCCTTCTCTCCCCTTCTGCTCCTCCCTCTCTCTTCCCCTCCTTCTCTCCCCTTCTCCTCCTCCCTCTCTCTTCCCCTCCTTCTCTCCCCTTCTCCTCCTCCCTCTCTCCCCCTCTCCTCCTCCCTCTCTCCCCCCATCCTTCTCTCCCCTTCTGCTCCTCCCTCTCTCTTCCCCTCCTTCTCTCCCCTTCTCCTCCTCCCTCTCTCTTCCCTCCTTCTCTCCCCTTCTCCTCCTCCCTCTCTCCCCCTCTCCTCCTCCCTCTCTCTCCCCCTCCTTCTCTCCCCTTCTGCTCCTCCCTCTCTCTTCCCCTCCTTCTCTCCCCTTCTGCTCCTCCCTCTCTCTTCCCCTCCTTCTCTCCCCTTCTCCTCCTCCCTTTCTCTTCCCCTCCTTCTCTCCCCTTCTGCTCCTCCCTCTCTCTTCCCCTCATTCTCTCCCTTCCTCCTCCTCCTTCTCTCCTCCTCCCTATCTCCCCCTCTCCCCCTCCCTCTCTCTTCCCCTCCTTCTCTCCCCCTCTACTCCTCCCTCTCTCTCCCTCTCCTTGTCCTCCTCCCTCTCTCTCCCCCTCCTTCTCTCCCCTCCAGGCAACAGCCCAGAAGGCATAGAGCACACATCTCCCACCCTCTAATTCCTCTATCCTGTCCTCCATCCGTCATTCTCATCTCTACACTGTCAACTCCTTGTATCACTCTTTTAAAGTGCACCTGCCTATGTAGTGTAACTTCCTTGTAAACACATAAGTAGGGCACAGTGTAGTCGGACCTTACATTCTTACCATGTGTTTCATAGTTTAGGTAACATGCTAACATCATTACCATATGTTATATAGTTTAGCTAACATGCTAACATCATTACCATGTGTTACATAGTTTAGCTAACATGCTAACATCATTACTATGTGTTACATAGTTTAGCTAACATGCTAACATCATTACCATATGTAATATAGTTTAGCTAACATGCTAACATCATTACCATGTGTTACATAGTTTAGCTAACATGCTAACATCATTACCATATGTTATATAGTTTAGCTAACATGCTAACATCATTACCACGTGTTACATAGTTTAGCTAACATGCTAACATCATTACCATATGTTATATAGTTTAGCTAACATGCTAACATCATTACTATGTGTTACATAGTTTAGCTAACATGCTAACATCATTACCATATGTTATATAGTTTAGCTAACATGCTAACATCATTACTATGTGTTACATAGTTTAGCTAACATGCTAACATCATTACCATATGTAATATAGTTTAGCTAACATGCTAACATCATTACCATGTGTTACATAGTTTAGCTAACATGCTAACATCATTACCATGTGTTACATAGTTTAGCTAACATGCTAACATAATTACCATGTGTTACATAGTTTAGCTAACATGCTAACATCATTACCATGTGTTACATAGTTTAGCTAACATGCTAACATCATTACCATATGTAATATAGTTTAGCTAACATGCTAACATCATTACCATATGTTATATAGTTTAGCTAACATGCTAACATCATTACTATGTGTTACATAGTTTAGCTAACATGCTAACATCATTACCATATGTTATATAGTTTAGCTAACATGCTAACATCATTACTATGTGTTACATAGTTTAGCTAACATGCTAACATCATTACCATGTGTTACATAGTTTAGCTAACATGCTAACATCATTACCATATGTAATATAGTTTAGCTAACATGCTAACATCATTACCATATGTTATATAGTGTGTTACATAGTTTCCAGATGGTTGTAAAGCCAGGCCTAAATAGATTCCTATATATACTATATATACACTGAACAAAAATATAAACACAACAACTGTTGGTCCCATGTTTGATGAGCTGAAATAAAAGATGACAGAAATGTTCCATACACATGCAAACGTTGGACCTTGCTCCCTAGTGGGTTGGCCTATGCTTTTCCAGGCCCAACTATGACTGTACATAGATTTTTCGATTTTTATTTTGTGTTATTGACTGTATGTTTGTTTGTGTGTAACTCTGTGTTGTTGTTTGTGTGTAACTCTGTGTTGTTGTTTGTGTCACACTGCTTTGCTTTATCTTGGCCAGTTGTAAATGAGAACTTGGTTAACTAAAGGTGTTCTCAACTGGCATACCTGGTTAAATAAAGGTGTTCTCAACTGGCCTACCTGGTTAACTAAAGGTGTTCTCAACTAGCCTACCTGGTTAACTACAGGTGTTCTCAACTGGCCTACCTGGTTAACTACAGGTGTTCTCAACTGGCCTACCTGGTTAAATAAAGGTGTTCTCAACTGGCCTACCTGGTTAAATAACGGTGTTCTCAACTGGCCTACCTGGTTAAATAAAGGTGTTCTCAACTGGCCTACCTGGTTAACTAAAGGTGTTCTCAACTGGCCTACCTGGTTAAATAAAGGTGTTCTCAACTGGCCTACCTGGTTAAATAAAGGTGTTCTCAACTGGCCTACCTGGTTAAATAAAGGTGTTCTCAACTGGCCTACCAGGTTAAATAAAGGTGAAATATATGTGACACAGACATAATAAAAAAGAACTAAGGTCAGAACGTGACAGTATGTAAACTTCTAACCCACTGGGTATGTGATAAAATAAATAAAAGCTGAAATAAATCATTATCTCTACTATTATTCTGACATTTCACATTCTTAAAATAAAGTGGTGATCCTAACTGACCTAAGGCAGGGAAATTTGACTGGGATTAAATGTCAGCAATCGTGAAAAACCGAGTTTAAATGTAGTTGGCTAAGGTGTATGTAAACATCGGATTTGAACTAATGTAAAGTTTATATTCTTCATGAACTATTGTAAAGTTTATATTCTTCATGAACTAATGTAAAGTTTATATTCTTCATTAACTAATGTAAAGTTTATATTCTTCACGAACTAATGTAAAGTTACTATTATTTCCGAACTAACGTAAAGTTTATATTCTTCATGAACTACTGTAAAATTACTATTCTTCATGAACTACTGTAAAGTTACTATTCTTTACGAACTACTGTAATGTTTCTAAGGCACTGCATTTCAGTGTTGGAAGGCGTAATCGTTCGATGCTAGAGGCTTGAGACCCTGGTTTGATTCCAGGCTGTATCACAACTGGCTGTGATTGGGAGTCCCATACGGTGACGCAGAGTTGGCCCAGTGTTGTCTGTGTTTGGCAGTGGTAGGCCGTCATTGTAAATAAGAACTTGTTTTTAACTGACTTTCCTGTGTTTGTTTAGTATGCAGTCATTTGAGGCAGATCTGTCCGCTTTTCAAATGGCACCCTATTCCCTTTATAGTGAACTACTTTTGACCAGGACATAGAGGGCTCTACACCACTTTGACCAGGGCCCATAGGGCTCAACACCAGTTTTTACCAGGGCCCTTAGGGCTCTACACCACTTTTGACCAGGGCCCATAGGGCTCTACACCACTTTGACCAGGACCCATAGGGCTCTACACCACTTTGACCAGGACCCATAGGGCTCTACACCACTTTGACCAGGACATAGAGGACTCTACACCACTTTGACCACGACCCATAGGGCTCTACACCACTTTGAATAGGACCCATAGGGCTCTACACCACTTTGACTAGGAGCCATAGGGTTCTACACCACTTTGACCAGGACCCATAGGGCTCTACACCACTTTGACTAGGACCCATAGGGCTCTACACCACTTTTGACCAGGGCCCATAGGGCTCTACACCACTTTGACCAGAAACAGGGTGTCTTTTGAGACAGCCTCTGCTGTGCGTCTTTTCCCTCTAAATACATCTAAGCGATAGGCCTGCTTGCTATTGTGGTTATTAGATTGTGGCGATATGTGAAGGTAAAACACAGATTAATCTGGTTATGTTTGAGCGGGGGGGTGGCATTGATCGGCCTCCAAACATGCACTTAGCTACGTCAGTCACCATTTAATATCAAAAAGAGATTACAGAGGCCCTTCCTAAGTGCCTGGTGGATGTTGGAGACATTTAATATATAAAAAAATAGATTACTGGGCCTCTCTAAGTGCCTGTTGGATGTTGGGGCCCCACACTCTGGGGAAAATAAAAGCCATGCATGGGGGATGAAGGGGGAGGGGGACGAAGGGGTGATGGTGGGATGGGAGAATAATGGGGTGGTGGGGGATGATGGGGGGGGGAGAAGGTGGTGATGGGGTGGTGGGGGATGGTGGGGGATGATAGGGTGGTGGGGGATGATGGGGTGGTGGGGGGATGATGGGGTGGTGGGGGATGATGGGGTGGTGGGGGGATGATGGGGTGGTGGGGGATGATGGGGTGGTGGGAGGATGATGGGGTGGTGGGAGGATGATGGGGTGGTGGGAGGATGATGGGGTGGTGGGGGATGATGGGGTGGTGGGGGATGATGGGGTGGTGGGAGGATGATGGGGTGGTGGGAGGATGATGGGGTGGTGGAGGATGATGGGGTGGTGGAGGATGATGGGGGTGGATGGAGAGATAGGGGATGATGGGGGTGGTGATGGGAGGATGATGTGGGAGGTGGCAGGATGATGGGGTGGTGGGGGATGATGGGGGAGATGGCAGGATGATGGTGGTGATGGGAGGATGATGTGGGAGATGGGAGGATGATGGTGGTGATGGGAGGATGATGTGGGAGATGGCAGGATGGTGGTGATGGGAGGATGATGGGGGTGATGGGAGGATGATGTGGGGGATGGGAGAATGATGGTGGTGATGGGAGGATGATGTGGGAGATGGCAGGATGATGGGTGGTGGGGGATGATGGTGGTGATGGGAGGATGATGGGGGTGATGGGAGGATGATGTGGGAGATGGGAGAATGATGGGGTGGTGGGGGCGAAGGGGGTGATGGTGGGATGGGAGGATGATGGAGTGGTGGGGGACGATATGGGAGGATGATGGGAGGGTGATGGGGTGGTGGGGGACGATATGGGAGGATGATAGGGGATGATGGGGGTGGATGAGGGGGTGATGGGGGATGATGTGGGAAATGGGAGGATGATGGGGTGGTGGGGGATGATGGGGGTGGATGGGGTGGGGGCGAAGGGCATGATGGTGGGATGGGAGGATGATGGGTTGGTGGGGGATGATGGGGGGGATGGGGGATGATGGGGAGATGGGGGATGATGGGGTGATGGGAGTGGATGGGAGGATGATGGGTGGTGGGGGATGATGGGGGTGGATGGGAGGATAATGGGGGTGGATGGAGAGATAGGGGATGATGGGGGTGGATGGGAGGATGATGGGGTGGGGGGCGAAGGGGTGATGGTGGCATGGTAGGATGATGGGGGATGATGGGGGTGGATGGGAGGATGCTGGGTTGGTGGGTGGGATGGGAGGATGATGGGGTGGTGGGGGACGATATGGGAGGATGATGGGGTGGGGGCGAAGGGGGTGATGGTGGGATGGGAGGATGATGGGGTGGTGGGGGACGATATGGGAGGGTGACGGGTTGATAGGGGATGATGGGGGTGGATGAGGGAATGATGGTGGTGATGGGGGATGATGTGGGACATGGGAGGATGATGGTGGTGATGGGAGGGTGTTGTGGGAGATGGCAGGATGATGGGGTGGTGGGGGATGATGGGGGTGGATGCGAGGATGATGGAAGGGTGATGGGGTGGATGGGAGGATGATGGGGGTGGATGGGGTGGGGGGGAAGGGCGTGATGGTGGGATGGGAGGATGATGGGTTGGTGGGGGATGATGGGGGTGGATGGGAGGATGATGGGGAGATGGGGGGATGATGGGGGAGATGGGAGGAATGGGGGTGGATGGGAGGATGATGGGGTGATGGGGGATGATGGGGGTGGATGGGAGAATGATGGGGTGGTGGGGGATGATGGGGGTGGATGGGAGAATGATGGGGCGGTGGGGAATGATGGGGGTGGATGGGAGGATAATGGGGGTAGATGGAGAGATAGGGGATGATGGGGGTGGATGGGAGGATGATGGGGGTAGTGGAGGATGATGGGGTAGTGGAGGAATAGGGGATGATGATGGGGTGATGGGAGGATGAGAGGGATGATGGGGTGGATGGGAGGATGATGGGATGTGGGACTTATCGACTTTTTGTGTGTTTACTGCAGATGTTTTTGTTTGTTTATTGTTGTTTTTTTTGCGGCTGTTACTGCGCACAAATCTGCTTCATAAGCTCTTTAATATACACAGATGACATGGGAATACATGGGACCAACCCCAGGACCAACCACAGGACCAGGACCAACCCCAGGACCAACGCCAGGACCAACCCCAGGACCAACCCCAGGACCAGGACCAGGACCAACCCCAGGACCAACCCCAGGACCAACCCCAGGACCAACCCCAGGACCAACCCCAGGACCAGGACCAGGACCAACCCCAGGACCAGGACCAACCCAAGGATCAGGACCAGGACCAACCCCAGGACCAACCCCAGGACCAACCCCAGGACCAGGACCAGGACCAAGCCCAGGACCAGGACCAACCCCAGGATCAGGACCAGGACCAACCCCAGGACCAACCCCGGGACCAACCCCAGGACCAGGACCAGGACCAACCCCAGGACCAGGACCAACCCCAGGATCAGGACCAGGACCAACCCCAGGACCAACCCCAGGACCAGGACCAGGACCAACCCCAGGACCAACCCCAGGACCAGGACCAGGACCAATCCCAGGACCAGGACCAACCCCAGGACCAACCCCAGGACCAGGACCAGGACCAACCCCAGGACCAACCCCAGGACCAACCCCAGGACCAACCCCAGGACCAGGACCAGGACCAACCCCAGGACCAGGACCAACCCCAGGATCAGGACCAGGACCAACCCCAGGACCAACCTCAGGACCAACCCCAGGACCAACCCCAGGACCAACCCCAGGACCAGGACCAGGACCAGGACCAACCCCAGGACCAGGACCAACCCCAGGATCAGGACCAGGACCAACCCCAGGACCAACCCCAGGACCAACCCCAGGACCAACCCGGGACCAACCCCAGGACCAGGACCAGGACCAACCCCAGGACCAGGACCAACCCCAGGATCAGGACCAGGACCAACCCCAGGACCAACCCCAGGACCAGGACCAGGACCAACCCCAGGAACAGGACCAACCCCAGGACCAGGACCAGGACCAACCCCAGGACCAACCCCAGGACCAACCCCAGGACATTTACATTACATTTACATTTAAGTCATTTAGCAGACGCTCTTATCCAGAGCGATTTACAAATTGGTGCATTCACCTTATGACATCCAGTGGAACAGTCACTTTACAATAGTGCATCTAAATCTTAAAGGGGGGGGGGAGGGAATACTTATCCTATCCTAGGTATTCCTTAAAGAGGTGGGGTTTCAGGTGTCTCCGGAAGGTGGTGAGCCCCAGGACCAGGACCAGCCCCAGGACCAACCCCAGGACCAGGACCAGGACCAACCCCAGGACCAACCCCAGGACCAACCCCAGGACCAGGACCAGGACCAACCCCAGGACCAGGACCAACCCCAGGACCAGGACCAGGACCAACCCCAGGACCAACCCCAGGACCAACCCCAGGACCAACCCCAGGACCAGGACCAGGACCAACCCCAGGACCAACCCCAGGACCAACCCCAGGACCAGGACCAACTCCAGGACCAGGACCAACCCCAGGACCAGGACCAGGACCAACCCCAGGACCAGGACCAACCCAAGGATCAGGACCAGGACCAACCCCAGGACCAACCCCAGGACCAACCCCAGGACCAGGACCAGGACCAAGCCCAGGACCAGGACCAACCCCAGGATCAGGACCAGGACCAACCCCAGGACCAACCCCGGGACCAACCCCAGGACCAGGACCAGGACCAACCCCAGGACCAGGACCAACCCCAGGATCAGGACCAGGACCAACCCCAGGACCAACCCCAGGACCAGGACCAGGACCAACCCCAGGACCAACCCCCAGGACCAGGACCAATCCCAGGACCAGGACCAACCCCAGGACCAACCCCAGGACCAGGACCAGGACCAACCCCAGGACCAACCCCAGGACCAACCCCAGGACCAACCCCAGGACCAGGACCAGGACCAACCCCAGGACCAGGACCAACCCCAGGATCAGGACCAGGACCAACCCCAGGACCAACCTCAGGACCAACCCCAGGACCAACCCCAGGACCAACCCCAGGACCAGGACCAGGACCAGGACCAACCCCAGGACCAGGACCAACCCCAGGATCAGGACCAGGACCAACCCCAGGACCAACCCCAGGACCAACCCCAGGACCAACCCGGGACCAACCCCAGGACCAGGACCAGGACCAACCCCAGGACCAGGACCAACCCCAGGATCAGGACCAGGACCAACCCCAGGACCAACCCCAGGACCAGGACCAGGACCAACCCCAGGAACAGGACCAACCCCAGGACCAGGACCAGGACCAACCCCAGGACCAACCCCAGGACCAACCCCAGGACATTTACATTACATTTACATTTAAGTCATTTAGCAGACGCTCTTATCCAGAGCGATTTACAAATTGGTGCATTCACCTTATGACATCCAGTGGAACAGTCACTTTACAATAGTGCATCTAAATCTTAAAGGGGGGGGGGAGGGAATACTTATCCTATCCTAGGTATTCCTTAAAGAGGTGGGGTTTCAGGTGTCTCCGGAAGGTGGTGAGCCCCAGGACCAGGACCAGCCCCAGGACCAACCCCAGGACCAGGACCAGGACCAACCCCAGGACCAACCCCAGGACCAACCCCAGGACCAGGACCAGGACCAACCCCAGGACCAGGACCAACCCCAGGACCAGGACCAGGACCAACCCCAGGACCAACCCCAGGACCAACCCCAGGACCAACCCCAGGACCAGGACCAGGACCAACCCCAGGACCAACCCCAGGACCAACCCCAGGACCAGGACCAACTCCAGGACCAGGACCAACCCCAGGACCAGGACCAGGACCAACCCCAGGACCAACCCCAGGACCAACCCCAGGACCAGGACCAACCCCAGGACCAGGACCAACCCCAGGATCAGGACCAGGACCAACCCCAGGACCAACCCCAGGACCAGGACCAGGACCAACCCCAGGACCAACCCCAGGACCAACCCCAGGACCAACCCCAGGACCAACCCCAGGACCAGGACCAGGACCAACCCCAGGACCAACCCCAGGACCAACCCCAGGACCAACCCCAGGACCAGGACCAGGACCAACCCCAGGACCAGGACCAACCCCAGGACCAGGACCAACCCCAGGATCAGGACCAGGACCAACCCCAGGACCAACCTCAGGACCAACCCCAGGACCAACCCCAGGACCAACCCCAGGACCAGGACCAGGACCAACCCCAGGACCAGGACCAACCCCAGGATCAGGACCAGGACCAACCCCAGGACCAACCCCAGGACCAACCCCAGGACCAACCCGGGACCAGGACCAACCCCAGGACCAGGACCAACCCCAGGACCAGGACCAACCCCAGGATCAGGACCAGGACCAACCCCAGGACCAACCCCAGGACCAGGACCAGGACCAACCCCAGGAACAGGACCAACCCCAGGACCAGGACCAGGACCAACCCCAGGACCAACCCCAGGACCAACCCCAGGACATTTACATTACATTTACATTTAAGTCATTTAGCAGACGCTCTTATCCAGAGCGATTTACAAATTGGTGCATTCACCTTATGACATCCAGTGGAACAGTCACTTTACAATAGTGCATCTAAATCTTAAAGGGGGGGGGGAGGGAATACTTATCCTATCCTAGGTATTCCTTAAAGAGGTGGGGTTTCAGGTGTCTCCGGAAGGTGGTGAGCCCCAGGACCAGGACCAGCCCCAGGACCAACCCCAGGACCAGGACCAGGACCAACCCCAGGACCAACCCCAGGACCAACCCCAGGACCAGGACCAGGACCAACCCCAGGACCAGGACCAACCCCAGGACCAGGACCAGGACCAACCCCAGGACCAACCCCAGGACCAACCCCAGGACCAACCCCAGGACCAGGACCAGGACCAACCCCAGGACCAACCCCAGGACCAACCCCAGGACCAGGACCAACTCCAGGACCAGGACCAACCCCAGGACCAGGACCAGGACCAACCCCAGGACCAACCCCAGGACCAACCCCAGGACCAGGACCAACCCCAGGACCAGGACCAACCCCAGGATCAGGACCAGGACCAACCCCAGGACCAACCCCAGGACCAGGACCAGGACCAACCCCAGGACCAACCCCAGGACCAACCCCAGGACCAACCCCAGGACCAACCCCAGGACCAGGACCAGGACCAACCCCAGGACCAACCCCAGGACCAACCCCAGGACCAACCCCAGGACCAGGACCAGGACCAACCCCAGGACCAGGACCAACCCCAGGACCTGGACCAGGACCAACCCCAGGACCAACCCCAGGACCAACCCCAGGACATTTACATTACATTTACATTTAAGTCATTTAGCAGACGCTCTTATCCAGAGCGATTTACAAATTGGTGCATTCACCTTATGACATCCAGTGGAACAGTCACTTTACAATAGTGCATCTAAATCTTAAAGGGGGGGGAGGGAATACTTATCCTATCCTAGGTATTCCTTAAAGAGGTGGGGTTTCAGGTGTCTCCGGAAGGTGGTGAGCCCCAGGACCAGGACCAGCCCCAGGACCAACCCCAGGACCAGGACCAGGACCAACCCCAGGACCAACCCCAGGACCAGGACCAGGACCAACCCCAGGACCAACCCCAGGACCAACCCCAGGACCAGGACCAGGACCAACCCCAGGACCAGGACCAACCCCAGGACCAGGACCAGGACCAACCCCAGGACCAGGACCAACCCCAGGACCAGGACCAACCCCAGGACCAACCCCAGGACCAACCCCTGGACCAGGACCAGGACCAACCCCAGGACCAATCCCAGGACCAATCCCAGGACCAACCCCAGGACCAGGACCAGGACCAGGACCAGGACCAGGACCAGGACCAGCCCCAGGACCAGGACCAGCCCCAGGACCAGGATCAGCCCCAGGACCAGGACCAGCCCCAGGACCAACCCCAGGAACCAGGACCAGGACCAACCCCAGGACCAACCCCAGGACCAGGACCAGGACCAACCCCAGGACCAGGACCAACCCCAGGACCAACCCCAGGACCAACCCCAGGACCAGGACCAGGACCAACCCCAGGACCAGGACCAACCCCAGGACCAGGACCAGGACCAACCCCAGGACCAGGACCAGCCCCAGGACCAGGAACAACCCCAGGACCAGGACCAGCTCCAGGACCAGGACCAGCCCCAGGACCAGGACCAGCCCCAGGACCAGGACCAACCCCAGGACCAGGACCAACCCCAGGACCAACCCCAGGACCAGGACCAGGACCAGGACCAACCCCAGGACCAACCCCAGGACCAACCCCAGGACCAGGACCAGGACCAACCCCAGGACCAACCCCAGGACCAGGACCAACCCCAGGACCAACCCCAGGACCAGGACCAGGACCAACCCCAGGACCAACCCCAGGACCAGGACCAGGACCAACCCCAGGACCAACCCCAGGACCAGGACCAGCCCCAGGACCAGGACCAACCCCAGGACCAGGACCAGGACCAACCCCAGGACCAGGACCAACCCCAGGACCAACCCCAGGACCAGCCCCAGGACCAGGACCAACCCCAGGACCAGGACCAGCCCCAGGACCAGGAACAGGACCAGCCCCAGGACCAGGACCAGCCCCAGGACCAACCCCATGACCAACCCCAGGACCAACCCCAGGACCAGGACCAGGACCAGGACCAGGACCAGCCCCAGGACCAGGACCAGGACCAGGACCAGCCCCAGGACCAGGATCAGCCCCAGGACCAGGACCAACCCCAGGACCAGGACCAACCCCAGGACCAGGACCAGGACCAACCCCAGGACCAGGACCAGCCCCAGGACCAGGACCAACCCCAGGACCAGCCCCAGGACCAGGACCAGCCCCAGGACCAGGACCAGCCCCAGGACCAGGACCAACCCCAGGACCAGGACCAACCCCAGGATCAACCCCAGGACCAGGACCAGGACCAACCCCAGGACCAACCCCAGGACCAACCCCAGGACCAACCCCAGGACCAGGACCAGGACCAACCCCAGGACCAACCCCAGGACCAGGACCAGGACCAGGACCAACCCCAGGACCAACCCCAGGACCAACCCCAGGACCAACCCCAGGACCAGGACCAGGACCAACCCCAGGACCAGGACCAACCCCAGGACCAGGACCAGCCCCAGGACCAGGACCAACCCCAGGACCAGCCCCAGGACCAGGACCAGGACCAGCCCCAGGACCAGGACCAGCCCCAGGACCAACCCCAGGACCAGGACCAGCCCCAGGACCAGGACCAACCCCAGGACCAACCCCAGGACCAGGACCAACCCCAGGACCAAACCCAGGACCAAACCCAATCACATTCTACCCCCATCTCTCTATCAATCACATTCTACCTCCCTCCCTCCCTCCATCTCTCTATCAATCACATTCTACCTCCCTCCATCTCTCTATCAATCACAATCTACCTCCCTCCATTTCTCCATCAATCACATTCTACCTCCCTCCATCTCTCTATCAATCACATTCTACCTCCCTCCATCTCTCTATCAATCACATTCTACCTCCCTCCCTCCCTCCATCTCTCTCGATCTAGAAAAAGTCCATTTGTTAATACATCTCACTGATTTCTGGTTAGCTGGGGCTTTTTGATACAGAACAGAATATAATATATCTGATCTCTGGTTAGCTGGGGCTTGTTGGGAGATAACAGAATATAATATATCTGATGTCTGGTTAGCTGGGGCTTGTTGGGACAGAACAGAATATAATATATCTGATCTCTGGTTAGCTGGGGCTTGTTGGGAGATAACAGAATATAATATATCTGATCTCTGGTTAGCTGGGGCTTGTTGGGACAGAACAGAATATAATATATCTGATCTCTGGTTAGCTGGGGCTTGTTGGGACAGAACAGAATATAATATATCTGATCTCTGGTTAGCTGGGGCTTGTTGGGACAGAACAGAATATAATATATCTGATCTCTGGTTAGCTGGGGCTTGTTGGGAGATAACAGAATATAATATATCTGATATCTGGTTAGCTGGGGCTTGTTGGGAGATAACATAATATAATATACCTGATCTCTGGTTAGCTGGGGCTTGTTGGGAGAT
>NC_060173.1:116462502-116510002 GCF_021184085.1 Oncorhynchus gorbuscha | reverse complement strand
CTGTAGAACTCTACTAACATAGTGTGTTCTGTAGAACTCTACTAACAGAGTGTGTTCTGTAGAACTCTACTAACAGAGTGTGTTCTGTAGAACTCTACTAACAGAGTGTGTTCTGTAGAACTCTGACATTGAACAGAGTGTGTTCTGTAGAACTCTACTAACAGAGTGTGTTCTGTAGAACTCTTCTAACAGAGTGTGTTCTGTAGAACTCTACTAACAGAGTGTGTTCTGTAGAACTCTTCTAACAGAGTGTGTTCTGTAGAACTCTACTAACAGAGTGTGTTCTGTAGAACTCTTCTAACAGAGTGTGTTCTGTAGAACTCTTCTAACAGAGTGTGTTCTGTAGAACTCTTCTAACAGAGTGTGTTCTGTAGAACTCTACTAACAGAGTGTGTTCTGTAGGACTCTACTAACAGAGTGTGTTCTGTAGAACTCTGACATTGAACAGAGTGTGTTCTGTAGAACTCTACTAACAGAGTGTGTTCTGTAGAACTCTACTAACAGAGTGTGTTCTGTAGAACTCTACTAACAGAGTGTGTTCTGTAGAACTCTTCTAACAGAGTGTGTTCTGTAGAACTCTACTAACAGAGTGTGTTCTGTAGAACTCTGACATTGAACAGAGTGTGTTCTGTAGAACTCTACTAACAGAGTGTGTTCTGTATAACTCTACTAACAGAGTGTGTTCTGTAGAACTCTACTAACAGAGTGTGTTCTGTAGAACTCTACTAACAGAGTGTGTTCTGTAGAACTCTACTAACAGAGTGTGTTCTGTAGAACTCTACTAACAGAGTGTGTTCTGTAGAACTCTGACATTGAACAGAGTGTGTTCTGTAGAACTCTACTAACAGAGTGTGTTCTGTAGAACTCTACTAACAGAGTGTGTTCTGTAGAACTCTACTAACAGAGTGTGTTTTGTAGAAGTCTGACATTGAACAGAGTGTGTTCTGTAGAACTCTGACATTGAACAGAATGTGTTCTGTAGAACTCTACTAACAGAGTGTGTTCTGTATAACTCTACTAACAGAGTGTGTTCTGTAGAACTCTACTAACAGAGTGTGTTCTGTAGAACTCTAGTAACAGAGTGTGTTCTGTAGAACTCTGACATTGGACAGAGTGTGTTCTGTAGAACTCTACTAACAGAGTGTGTTCTGTAGAACTCTGACATTGAACAGAATGTGTTCTGTAGAACTCTACTAACAGAGTGTGTTCTGTAGAACTCTGACATTGAACAGAATGTGTTCTGTAGAACTCTACTAACAGAGTGTGTTCTGTAGAACTCTGACATTGAACAGAATGTGTTCTGTAGAACTCTACTAACAGAGTGTGTTCTGTAGAACTCTGACATTGAACAGAGTGTGTTCTGTAGAAGTCTGACAATAGCACTGCATTAGTGTACACAATAGCTGTGATGCAGCTAGGTGGTGGGAATAGAGGCTGGTGTGTGTGTGGCTCATTTGTTGTCCCAGTCTGTCCTTGCTGACTGCACTACACCACACCCTAGGAATAAGCAGCAGCGCACTAGATAGGGAATAGGGTGCCATTTTAGATACAGCCTAATGTTAAGTCATCTAGCACACTGCAATGTGTGTATGATAATACCATGCCCTAGATACAATTCATTTCATCCACATTAACAATTCCAAGGTCAGGATTGTTTTTTCAAATTAAAACATGAATAAATGACAACGAAAATAGCAGTTTAGAAATGGGCCTGGTGCAGATTGAGGAAAGGCCAGCAGTCCATGTAACCTAATACATGTCATTTGCATGGTACTTTTCCTGCAGCAGGTAGTCTAGCATTTTAGAGCGTTGAGCCAGTAACCGAAATGTCGCTTGTTCAAACCCCGAAGCAGACGAGGTGGAAAATCTGCCAATGTGCCCTTGAACAAGGCTGTTAACCCTAATTGCTCATGTAAGTCGCTCTGGATAAGAGTGTCTGATAAATGACATAATTGTTTAAAAGGTTGAAAGAATAAGCAAACAGATAGAGAAAGAGAGGGGTAGAGATAGAGGGGCTGGGAGAGGGGTAGAGATAGAGGGGCTGGGAGAGGGGTAGAGATAGAGGGGCTGGGAGAGGGGTAGAGATAGAGGGGCTGGGAGAGGGGTAGAGATAGAGGGGCTGGGAGAGGGGTAGAGATAGAGGGGCTGGGAGAGGGGTAGAGATAGAGGGGCTGGGAGAGGGGTAGAGATAGAGGGGCTGGGAGAGGGGTAGAGATAGAGGGGCTGGGAGAGGGGTAGAGATAGAGGGGCTGGGAGAGGGGTAGAGATAGAGGGGGTGGGAGAGGGGTAGAGATAGAGGGGCTGGGAGAGGGGTAGAGATAGAGGGGCTGGGAGAGGGGTAGAGATAGAGGGGCTGGGAGAGGGGTAGAGATAGAGGGGCTGGGAGAGGGGTAGGATAGAGGGGCTGGGAGAGGGGTAGAGATAGAGGGGCTGGGAGAGGGGTAGAGATAGAGGGGCTGGGAGAGGGGTAGAGATAGAGGGGCTGGGAGAGGGGTAGAGATAGAGGGGCTGGGAGAGGGGTAGAGATAGAGGGGCTGGGAGAGGGGTAGAGATAGAGGGGCTGGGAGAGGGGTAGAGATAGAGGGGCTGGGAGAGGGGTAGAGATAGAGGGGCTGGGAGAGGGGTAGAGATAGAGGGGCTGGGAGAGGGTAGAGATAGAGGGGCTGGGAGAGGGGTAGAGATAGTGGGAGAGGGGTAGAGATAGAGGGGCTGGGAGAGGGGTAGAGATAGAGGTCCTGGGAGAGGGGTAGAGATAGAGGGGCTGGGAGAGGGGTAGAGATAGAGGGGCTGGGAGAGGGGTAGAGATAGAGGGGCTGGGAGAGGGGTAGAGATAGAGGGGCTGGGAGAGGGGTAGAGATAGAGGGGCTGGGAGAGGGGTAGAGATAGAGGGGTGGGAGAGGGTAGAGATAGAGGGGGTGGGAGAGGGGTAGAGATAGAGGGGGTGGGAGAGAGGTAGAGATAGAGGGGCTGGGAGAGGGGTAGAGATAGAGGGGCTGGGAGAGGGGTAGAGATAGAGGGGCTGGGAGAGGGGTATAGATAGAGGGGGGGGAGAGGGGTAGAGATAGAGGGGCTGGGAGAGGGTAGAGATAGGGGGCTGGGAGAGGGGTAGAGATAGAGGGGTGGGAGAGGGGTAGAGATAGAGGGGCTGGGAGAGGGGTAGAGATAGAGGGGTAGGAGAGGGGTAGAGATAGAGGGGGTGGGAGAGGGGTAGAGATAGAGGGGCTGGGAGAGGGGTAGAGATAGAGGGGGTGGGAGGGGTAGAGATAGAGGGGCTGGGAGAGGGGTAGAGATAGAGGGGGTGGGAGAGGGGTAGAGATAGAGGGGCTGGGAGAGGGGTAGGATAGAGGGGGTGGGAGAGGGGTAGAGATAGAGGGGGGGAGAGGGGTGGATAGAGGGGGTGGGAGGGGTAGAGATAGAGGGGCTGGGAGAGGGAGATAGAGGGGGTGGGAGAGGGGTAGAGATAGGGGGCTGGGAGAGGGGATAGAGAGAGGGGTAGAGGGGGGTGGGAGAGGGGAGATAGAGGGGGTGGGAGAGGGGTAGAGATAGGGGCTGGGAGAGGGGTAGAGATAGGGGGGTGGGAGAGGGGTAGAGATAGAGGGGCTGGGAGAGGGGTAGAGATAGAGGGGGTGGGAGAGGGGTAGAGATAGAGGGGCTGGGAGAGGGGTAGAGATAGAGGGGTGGGAGAGGGGTAGAGATAGAGGGGGTGGAAGAGGGGTAGAGATAGAGGGGCTGGGAGAGGGGTAGAGATAGAGGGGGTGGGAGAGGGGTAGAGATAGAGGGGGTGGGAGAGGGGTAGAGATAGATGGGCTGGGAGAGGGGTAGAGATAGAGGGGGTGGGAGAGGGTAGAGATAGAGGGGGTGGGAGAGGGGTAGAGATAGAGGGGTGGGAGAGGGGTAGAGATAGAGGGGCTGGGAGAGGGGTAGAGATGGAGGGGTGGGAGAGGGGTAGAGATAGAGGGGGTGGGAGAGAGAACGATGGAGACTAAGGGAGAGGGAGAGACAGAGTATGAGAGGGAGGAGGAAGGAAGAGATGGAGAAAGAGAGAGAGAGGGAGAATGGAGAGAGAGCCAGTGTGTGTAGCAGTACAGAGGAAGAGAGAGAGAGAGAGAGAGAGAGAGAGAGAGCGAGAGAGAGAGAGAGAGAGAGAGAGAGAGAGAGACAGTGTGTCTAACAGTACAGAGGAGAGAGAGAGAGAGAGACAGTGTGTCTAACAGTACAGAGAAGAGAGAGAGTGTGTCTAACAGTACAGAGAAGAGAGAGAGAGAGACAGTGTGTCTAACAGTACAGAGGAGAGAGAGAGAGACAGTGTGTCTAACAATACAGAGAAGAGAGAGAGAGAGAGTGTGTCTAACAGTACAGAGAAGAGAGAGAGAGAGAGACAGTGTGTCTAACAGTACAGAGAAGAGAGAGAGACAGTGTATCTAACAGTACAGAGAAGAGAGAGAGACAGTGTATCTAACAGTACAGAGAAGAGAGAGAGACAGTGTATCTAACAGTACAGAGAAGAGAGAGAGACAGTGTGTCTAACAGTACAGAGGAGAGAGACGGTGTGTGTAGCAGTACAGAAAAGAGAGGCCAGGGGATCGTCTCAGTGTTTCTCTGGCGACGAGGAGATGAATAGAGAACTCCTTGAGGAGAACGCAGGGCCTTTCATACTGACTTTAAAAGCCCAATGCAGCCGTTTTTATATCAATAGCAAATATCTTTTGGGTTAACGATTAAGTACCTTACTGGAAAATATTTACTTTAAAATGGGTAAAAATTGCTTCTTTTTTCTTTTTAGCTAAAAACTTTTATCAAGCAATATTTTTTCTAGGTCTGAGTGGGAGTGGTCTGAGTGGGAGTGGTCTGAGTGGGTCTGAGTGGGAGTGGTCTGAGTGGGAGTGGTCTGAGTGGGTCTGAGTGGGAGTGGTCTGAGTGGGAGTGGTCTGAGTGGGTCTGAGTGGGAGTGGTCTGAGTGGGAGTGGTCTGAGTGGGAGTGGTCTGAGTGGGAGTGGTCTGAGTGGGAGGGGACAACTGAAAACTAGCTGCTATTGGCAGAGTGGTTTGGAAACCTATTTCTTTATTGGTTGTGTCAAGCCCTGACCGAAGAGCGAGTTTCATGTCTCTATTTTTGTTTGGTCAGGGTGTGATTTGGGTGGGCAGGCTATGTTCTATGTTCTATGATTTTCTATTTCTATGTGTTTGGCCGGGTGTGGTTCTCAATCAGAGGCAGCTGTCTACCGTTGTCTCTGACTTAGGTACCCTTTTCCCTGTTTTGTGGGAAGTTAACTTTTGTCTTTGTTCAGGGCACAGAGCCCAAAGCTTCACGGTTTGTCTTTGTTCAGGGCACATAGCCCAAAGCTTCAGGGTTTGTCTTTGTTCAGGGCACATAGCCCAAATCTTCACGGTTTGTCTTTGTTCAGGGCACATAGCCCAAAGCTTCACGGTTTGTCTTTGTTCAGGGCACATAGCCCAAAGCTTCACGGTTTGTCTTTGTTCAGGGCACATAGCCCAAAGCTTCACGGTTTGGTTTTGTTCTTTGTTTTGTCGGCATCATTTTTTAATAAAAAATAAAATGTACGCTTACCATGCTGCACCTTGGTCCAGTCCAAATATTAAATATTATTCAATGTGATTTTCTGTTTTTTTGTTTTAGATTCTGTCTCTAAAGTGTATCTATGATAACCATCTACATTCTTTGTAAGTAGGAAAACCTGCAAAATCAGCAGTGTATCAAATACTTGTTCTCCCCACTGTAGATACAGAAGAAATGCCAACAGGCATGTCAGAAGTTTACATTTACCTTATTCAAATACATTTAAACTTTTTAAGTTTTTCAGAATTCCTGACATTGAATCCAAGTATACATTCCTTGTTTTAGGTCAGTTAGGATCACCACTTTAATTTTAAGAACTTGAAATGTCAGAATAATAGTAGAGATAATTATTTATTTCAGCTTTAGTTTCTTGGCCACTTCAGTACCTTGACTTTGTTGTCCTTAATTAAGCCATTTTGCTACAACTTTGGAAGTATGCTTGGGGTCAATGTCCATTTGGAAGACCCAACCAAGCTTTAACGCTTCAATATATCCACGTTATTTTTCTCTCTCATGATGCCATCTATTTTGGGAAGTGCACCAGTCCCTCCTGCAGCAAAGCACCCCCACAACATGATGCTGCCACCCCCGTGCCTCACGGTTGGGATGGTGTTCTTCGGCTTGCAACCCTCCCCCTTTTTCCTCCAAACAAAACAATGGTCATTACGGCCAAACAGTTATATTTTTGTTTCATCAGACCAGAGGACATTTCTCCAAAAAGTATGATCTTTGTCCCCATGTGCAGTTGCAAACCGTTGTCTGGCTTTTTTATGGCGGTTTTGGAGCAGTGGCTTCTTCCTTGCTGAGCGGCCTTTCTGGTTATGTCGATACAGGACTCGTTTTACTGTGGATACAGATACTTTTGTACCTGTTTCCTCCAGCATCTTCACAAGGTAATTTGCGGTTGTTCTGGGATTGATTTGCACTTTTCACACCAAAGTACGTTCATCTCTAGGAGACAGAACGCGTCTCCTTCCTGAGCGGTATGACGGCTGCGTGGTCCCATGGTGGTTATACTTGCGTACTATTGTTTGTACAGATGAACGTGGTACCTTCAGGCGTTTGGAAATTGCTCCCAAGGATGAACCAGACTTGTGGAGGTCTACAATTTTTTTCTGAGGTCTTGGCTGATATCTTTTGATTTCCCCATGATGTCAAGCAAAGAGGCACTGAGTTTGAAGGTAGGCCTTGAAATACATTCACAGGTACACCTCCAATTGACTCACATGATGTCAATTAGCCTATCAGAAGCTTCTAAAGCCATTACATAATTTTCTGGAATTTTCCAAGCTGTTTAAAGGCACAGTTAACTTAGTGTATGTAAACTTCTGACCCATTGGAATTGTGATACAGTGAATTATAAGTGAAATAATCTGTCTGTAAGCAATTGTTGGAAAAATGACTTGTGTCATGCAAAAAGTAGATTGATAATAATCCTCTTGGAACTACCCATCCCGGATCCGGGAGAATTGTCATCAACTACACTAATTAGCATAGCGCAACGCTCAAAAAATATTACTAGAAAATACTCATATTCATGAAATCACAAGTGAAATATAGTGAAACACATCTTAGCCTTTTGTTAATCACCCTGTCATCTCAGATTTTGAAATTATGCTTTACAGCCAAAGCAAGACAAGCGTTTGTGTAAGTTTATAGATACCCTAGCATAGCATTATGTCCAGCTAGCAGCAGGATACTTGGTCACGAAAATCAGAAAAGCAATCAAATTAACCGTTTACCTTTGATGAGCTTCAGATGTTTTCACTGACGAGACCCCCAGTTAGACAGCAAATGTTCCTTTTGTTCCATAAAGATTATTTTTATACCCAAAATACCTCCGTTTGTTGGTCACGTTGTGTTGAGAAATCCACCGGAAATAGCGGTCACGACAACGGCAAAATAAAATCAAAATTATATCCATAATATCGACAGAAACATGGCAAACATTTTTTATAATCAATCCTCAAGGGGCTTTTTCAAATATCTATTCGATAATATATCATCCGGGACAATTGGCTTTTCAGTAGGAGAGCGACGAAAAATCACTACCTCTGTCTTTTACGCAAGAATCACTCTGAGAGCCTTCAGCTGGCCACTTACGCAATGTAGCTTTTTACGCTCATTCTTCAACATAAAGGCGTGAAACTACGTCAAAATGCTGCAAACACCTTAGGGAATACGTAGAAAAAGGAATCTGGTTGATATCCCTTTCAATGGCCAATAGGGGTGCATAGGAACACTACAGTTTCAAAACATGAGTCACTTCCTGATTGGATTTTTCTTAGGCTTTCGCTTGCAATATCAGTTCTGTTATACTCACAGACAATATTTTGACAGTTTTGGAAACTTTAGAGTGTTTTCTATCCTAAACTGTCAATTATATGCATATTCTAGCATCTGGTCCTGAGAAATAGGTTGTTTACTTTGGGCACGTTATTTTTCCAAAAATGAAAATAGTGCCCCCTAGCTTCAAAAAGTTTTAACAAGAAATGTGTGGAGTTGTTGAAAAACGAGTTTTAATAACTCCAACCTAAGTGTATGTAACCTTCCGACTTCAACTGTACATACAGAAGAGATGCTAACAGGCACATGCTAACATTCTAACAGGTATGTGGTAATTCACTATTTGATCTCTCATAGATGCTAATAGGCACATGCTAACATTCTAACAGGTATGTGGTAATTCACTGTTTGATCTCTCATAGATGCTAACAGGCACATGCTAACATTCTAACAGGTACGTGGTAACTCACTGTTTGATCTCTCATAGATGCTAACAGGCACATGCTAACATTCTAACAGGTATGTGGTAACTCACTGTTTGATCTCTCATAGATCAAAGGGGAGAGTTTGGCCCAGCATATTCCGGGTTAGGGGGCGTTTGGCCCAGCATATTCCGGGTTAGGGGAGCGTTTGGCCCAGCATATTCCGGGTTAGGGGGGCGTTTGGCCCAGCGTATTCCGGGTTAGGGTGGCATTTGGCCCAGCGTATTCCGGGTTAGGGTGGCATTTGGCCCAGCGTATTCCGGGTTAGGGGGGCGTTTGGCCCAGCGTAGTCCGGGTTAGGGGGGCGTTTGGCCCAGCGTAGTCCGGGTTAAGGGGGCGTTTGGCCCAGCGCTGTCCGGGTTAGGGGGGTGATGTCTTTGTCCCATCGAGCTCTAGCAACTCCTTGTTGCTGGAACATCTGCAAGTGGACTTCGGGGGCCAGTTGGACGGTTTGTCCTCCCACACATTGGTGCGACTGGATTCCGGGTTAAGCAAGTCATGTGTCAAGAAGCAGAGCGGCTCGGCAGGGTCGTGTTTTGGAGGACGCATGGCTCTAGACCTTCGACCTCTCCTGAGTCCGTAGGGAAACCATGTGTTTGATGTTTTCGATACCATCCCGTGAATTCCATTCTAGCCATTACAATGAGCCCGCCCTCCCCAATTAAGAGCCCGCCCTCCCCAATTAAGATCCCGCCCTCCCCAATTAAGAGCCCGCCCTCCCCAATTAAAAGCCCGCCCTCCCCAATTAAGAGCCCGCCCTCCCCAATTAAGATGCCAACGGACACCTGTGGTTTCTGACCACAGTTGAAGACCAGACCATGAGACAATCTTTACATGACTCAAAACTGTTTTGAACATTGAACAATCTACCCCATTCTGCCAAATACTGTCGTTATACAGTGCCTTGCGAAAGTATTCGGCCCCCTTGAACTTTGCGACCTTTTGCCACATTTCAGGCTTCAAACGTAAAGATATAAAACTGTATTTTTTTGTGAAGAATCAACAACAAGTGGGACACAATCATGAAGTGGAACGACATTTATTGGATATTTCAAACTTTTTTAACAAATCAAAAACTGAAAAATTGGGCGTGCAAAATTATTAGTAAAGATCCGTCAATATGCCCTTTGTATTGAACTTCTTCTTTTGTTTGTAGAGAGTCAGACCGAAATGCAGCGTGTAGGTTACTCATGACTTTTAATGAAGAATAATGCGGTACATGAGATAACTGAAAATACGAAAACAACAAACGAGTGAAACAAAATACAGCCTATCTGGTGATTAACACTAAGACAGGTACAATCACCCACGAAATACAACGCGCACTCAGGCTGCCTAAATACGGTTCCCAATCCGAGACAACTAGAATCAGCTGACTTCAATTAGGAATCGCCTCAGGCAGCCAAGCCTAACTAGACACACCCCTACTAATACACACTCCCAATTAATACAAACCCCAATACGAAATACAACATATAAACCCATGTCACACCCTGGCCTACCCAAACATATAACAAACACAAGATACAATGACCAAGGCGTGACACCCTTGAGCAAGGCACTTAACACCAAATTGCTCCTGTAAATCTCTCTGCGTCAGAGTGTCTGCTAAATCACTAAAATGTTGATGTAAAATAACTCTAATAAGCATGTGTTGTATTATTATGGGCGCATGTTCACTGTCCTGTACATGTCACTTATGTTTAATGTTCTCAGTAAACCCTAATACGGGCGTTAAACAACAAAGAAATCCCATTACGATACTGCACTTAATTCTGCTGATTAGCGGGCCTGTTGGTGGTGTGAGGAATCTGAGACCCTGGGACAGGGCCTGTTGGTGGTGTGAGGAATCTGAGACCCTGGGACAGGGCCTGTGGGTGGTGTGAGGAATCTGAGACCCTGGGACAGGGCCTGTTGGTGGTGTGAGGAATCTGAGACCCTGGGACAGGGCCTGTTGGTGGTGTGAGGAATCTGAGACCCTGGGACAGGGCCTGTTGGTGGTGTGAGGAATCTGAGACCCTGGGACAGGGCCTGTTGGTGGTGTGAGGAATCTGAGTCCCTGGGACAGGGCCTGTGGGTGGTGTGAGGAATCTGAGACCCTGGGACAGGGCCTGTTGGTGGTGTGAGGAATCTGAGACCCTGGGACAGGGCCTGTTGGTGGTGTGAGGAATCTGAGACCCTGGGACAGGGCCTGTGGGTGGTGTGAGGAATCTGAGACCCTGGGACAGGGCCTGTTGGTGGTGTGATGAATCTGAGACCCTGGGACAGGGTCTGTTGGTGGTGTGAGGAATCTGAGACCCTGGGACAGGGCCTGTTGGTGGTGTGAGGAATCTGAGACCCTGGGACAGGGCCTGTGGGTGGTGTGAGGAATCTGAGACCCTGGGACAGGGCCTGTTGGTGGTGTGAGGAATCTGAGACCCTGGGACAGGGCCTGTTGGTGGTGTGAGGAATCTGAGACCCTGGGACAGGGCCTGTTGGTGGTGTGAGGAATCTGAGTCCCTGGGACAGGGCCTGTTGGTGGTGTGAGGAATCTGAGACCCTGGGACAGGGCCTGTTGGTGGTGTGAGGAATCTGAGACCCTGGGACAGTGCCTGTTGGTGGTGTGAGGAATCTGAGACCCTGGGACAGGGCCTGTTGGTGGTGTGAGGAATCTGAGACCCTGGGACAGGGCCTGTTGATGGTGTGATGAATCTGAGACCCTGGGACAGGGCCTGTGGGTGGTGTGATGAATCTGAGACCCTGGTACAGGGCCTGTTGGTGGTGTGAGGAATCTGAGACCCTGGGACAGGGCCTGTGGGTGGTGTGAGGAATCCAAGACCCTGGGACAGGGCCTGTGGGTGGTGTGATGAATCCAAGACCCTGGGACAGGGCCCGTGGGTGGTGTGATGAATCCAAGACCCTGGGACAGGGCCTGTGGGTGGTGTGAGGAATCCAAGACCCTGGGACAGGGCCTGTTGGTGGTGTGAGGAATCTGAGACCCTGGGACAGGGCCTGTTGGTGGTGTGAGGAATCCAAGACCCTGGGACAGGGCCTGTGGGTGGTGTGATGAATCCAAGACCCTGGGACAGGGCCTGTGGGTGGTGTGATGAATCCAAGACCCTGGGACAGGGCCTGTGGGTGGTGTGAGGAATCTGAGACCCTGGGACAGGGCCTGTGGGTGGTGTGAGGAATCTGAGACCCTGGGACAGGGCCTGTGGGTGGTGTGATGAATCCAAGACCCTGGGACAGGGCATGTGGGTGGTGTGAGGAATCTGAGACCCTGGGACAGGGCCTGTTGGTGGTGTGATGAATCCAAGACCCTGGGACAGGGCCTGTGGGTGGTGTGATGAATCCAAGACCCTGGGACAGGGCCTGTGGGTGGTGTGAGGAATCTGAGACCCTGGGACAGGGCCGGTGGGTGGTGTGAGGAATCTGAGACCCTGGGACAGGGCCTGTGGGTGGTGTGAGGAATCTGAGACCCTGGGACAGGGCCTGTGGGTGGTGTGATGAATCCAAGACCCTGGGACAGGGCCTGTGGGTGGTGTGATGAATCCAAGACCCTGGGACAGGGCCTGTGGGTGGTGTGAGGAATCTGAGACCCTGGGACAGGGCCTGTGGGTGGTGTGAGGAATCTGAGACCCTGGGACAGGGCCTGTTGGTGGTGTGAGGAATCTGAGACCCTGGGACAGGGCCTGTTGGTGGTGTGATGAATCCAAGACCCTGGGACAGGGCCTGTGGGTGGTGTGATGAATCTGAGACCCTGGGACGGGGCCTGTGGGTGGTGTGAGTAATCTGAGACCCTGGGACAGGGCCTGTTGGTGGTGTGAGGAATCCAAGACCCTGGGACAGGGCCTGTGGGTGGTGTGAGGAATCTGAGACCCTGGGACAGGGCCTGTTGGTGGTGTGAGGAATCTGAGACCCTGGGACAGGGCCTGTTGGTGGTGTGAGGAATCTGAGACCCTGGGACAGGGCCTGTTGGTGGTGTGAGGAATCTGAGTCCCTGGGACAGGGCCTGTTGGTGGTGTGAGGAATCTGAGACCCTGGGACAGGGCCTGTTGGTGGTGTGAGGAATCTGAGTCCCTGGGACAGGGCCTGTTGGTGGTGTGAGGAATCTGAGACCCTGGGACAGGGCCTGTGGGTGGTGTGAGGAATCTGAGACCCTGGGACAGGGCCTGTGGGTGGTGTGAGGAATCTGAGACCCTGGGACAGGGCCTGTTGGTGGTGTGAGGAATCTGAGACCCTGGGACAGGGCCTGTTGGTGGTGTGAGGAATCTGAGACCCTGGGACAGGGCCTGTTGGTGGTGTGAGGAATCTGAGACCCTGGGACAGGGCCTGTTGGTGGTGTGAGGAATCTGAGACCCTGGGACAGGGCCTGTGGGTGGTGTGAGGAATCTGAGACCCTGGGACAGGGCCTGTTGGTGGTGTGAGGAATCTGAGACCCTGGGACAGGGCCTGTTGGTGGTGTGAGGAATCTGAGACCCTGGGACAGGGCCTGTTGGTGGTGTGAGGAATCCAAGACCCTGGGACAGGGCCTGTGGGTGGTGTGAGGAATCTGAGACCCTGGGACAGGGCCTGTGGGTGGTGTGAGGAATCTGAGACCCTGGGACAGGGCCTGTTGGTGGTGTGAGGAATCTGAGACCCTGGGACAGGGCCTGTTGGTGGTGTGATGAATCCAAGACCCTGGGACAGGGCCTGTTGGTGAAGTGAGGAATCTGAGACCCTGGGACAGGGCCTGTTGGTGGTGTGAGGAATCTGAGACCCTGGGACAGGGCCTGTTGGTGAAGTGAGGAATCTGAGACCCTGGGACAGGGCCTGTTGGTGGTGTGAGGAATCTGAGACCCTGGTACAGGGCCTGTTGGCGGTGTGATGAATCTGAGACCCTGGGACAGGGCCTGTTGGCAGTGTGATGAATCTGAGACCCTGGGACAGGGCCTGTCAATGGTTTGAAGAATCTGAGACCCTGGGACAGGGCCTGTCAATGGTGTGATGAGTCTGATACCCTGGGACAGAGTTACTAACTTCCTGTCCTTCCGTTTCCCTGGGAACTAGCGATAATTCACTTCCTCACCTAGCCTTCAAGTCCAGTTCAAGTGCACTACTTTTGTAGCACACTATACACTATATAGTGCACTACTTTAATAGCACCCTAATCCCGATATAGTGCACTGCCTTTGTAGCACCCTATACCCTATATAGTGAACTACTTTTGTAGCACACTATACACTATATAGTGCACTACTTTAATAGCACCCTAATCCCGATATAGTGCACTACTTTGTAGCAACCTATACCCTATATAGTGCATTAATTTTCTCCATAGGGAATATGGTGCCATTTGTGACACAACAAATGAAATATGTTAATTTGATTGGCAGATTGAAAATGCATTGGAGGAAGGGAGGGGAGACAATTGGCTGAACCTCAGACTTGTCTAATGGGATGTAACGGCATAGAAAGAGGGATATGGGGTTGGAAAGCAAACAGCCTGAATATCTTAAATCACTGCCTTGCTAATAGCTCTCCTCTCCTCTCCTCTCCTCTCCTCTCCTCTCCTCTCCTCTCCTCTCCTCTCCTCTCCTCTCCTCTCCTCTCCTCTCCTCTCCTGATTGAACACCCTGGTTGTAGGTTGGGCTCATAGTCATAAACCTCCAACTCCTCCTCCAACTACTGAGCCAAATAGTCTTTCCATATACAAACATAACAATAAAATGTTTCACAGAAACTGTTACTTTTCTCTGTCTTTTTGTCTTCTGATTTCTAGGATATATCTAGAGTTTTCAACATTTTCAACATTTTCAACATCACGGTTCAGTGCTAACATCACGGTTCAGTGCTAACATCACGGTTCAGTGCTAACATCACGGTTCAGTGCTAACCTCACAGTTCAGTGCTAACATCACGGTTCAGTGCTAACATCACAGTTCAGTGCTAACATCACAGTTCAGTGCTAACATCACAGTTCAGTGCTAACATCACAGTTCAGTGCTAACATCACGGTTCAGTGCTAACCTCACAGTTCAGTGCTAACATCACGGTTCAGTGCTAACATCACAGTTCAGTGCTAACATCACAGTTCAGTGCTAACATCACGGTTCAGTGCTAACATCACAGTTCAGTGCTAACATCACAGTTCAGTGCTAACATCACGGTTCAGTGCTAACATCACAGTTCAGTGCTAACATCACGGTTCAGTGCTAACCTCACAGTTCAGTGCTAACATCACGGTTCAGTGCTAACATCACGGTTCAGTGCTAACATCACGGTTCAGTGCTAACATCACGGTTCAGTGCTAACATCACAGTTCAGTGCTAACATCACAGTTCAGTGCTAACATCACGGTTCAGTGCTAACCTCACAGTTCAGTGCTAACATCACGGTTCAGTGCTAACATCACGGTTCAGTGCTAACATCACAGTTCAGTGCTAACATCACAGTTCAGTGCTAACATCACAGTTCAGTGTTCAGTGCTAACATCACGGTTCAGTGCTAACATCACGGTTCAGTGCTAACATCACAGTTCAGTGCTAACATCACAGTTCAGTGCTAACATCACAGTTCAGTGCTAACATCACAGTTCAGTGCTAACATCACGGTTCAGTGCTAACATCACGGTTCAGTGCTAACATCACAGTTCAGTGCTAACATCACAGTTCAGTGCTAACATCACGGTTCAGTGCTAACCTCACAGTTCAGTGCTAACATCACGGTTCAGTGCTAACATCACGGTTCAGTGCTAACATCACAGTTCAGTGCTAACATCACAGTTCAGTGCTAACATCACGGTTCAGTGCTAACATCACGGTTCAGTGCTAACATCACAGTTCAGTGCTAACATCACAGTTCAGTGCTAACATCACAGTTCAGTGCTAACATCACGGTTCAGTGCTAACATCACGGTTCAGTGCTAACATCACGGTTCAGTGCTAACATCACAGTTCAGTGCTAACATCACGGTTCAGGGCTAACCCAAGAACAGAGTCAATACTATTGAAAAGCCATTTAACAACCACTTCATTTCCCTGACTTCTTTCCAAGCTGACATCTAATGTTCATCCAACTTTAGGGACTGATGTCCCTGGGACATCTTATGTTGCTCTAATCTCCTGATGAATCTGCCTGGAACAAATAGTTGCCGTGGTGACGACTGGAAACGATCTAATTGTGAAGAAACTAGCAGTTAGATCGACAGCAGCACAGCTCAGTGGAAAACCCCCTCCCAGATATCCTTTGATATCGTTTGAAGAGTTTAAGACTGGCTTGGCTGTGGAGCCAGGCTGGGGTCGTGTGTGGTGTGTGCTGTAACAGGAAGGAGTGAAGCCCGGGTCTGTGGAAAAAAGCCCCAGGCACCTCTTCCAGGAGAAGCGACAGTGACGAGGCCTAAATTAGATTACAGGGGTATCAATGAGAGAGGATTCCCCAGCCAACTCTTCCATTAGCCGGAGGAGAGCAGAACACCACAGCACTCTGCTTGCAGTTTTCACAAAGAAGATGTGAGTCAGAAAATGTGAGAGCATCAATGAAAATGAACAGGAACCACAGAGTGGTGGGAGGGAGGGAAAGTGAGAGGGAAAGAGGGAGGGAGGGAGGAAAAGAGGGAGGAAAAGAGGGAGGGAGGGAGGGAGGGAGGGAAAGACGGAGGGAGGGAGGGAGGGAGGGAGGGAGGGAAAGAGGGAGGGAAAGAGGGAGGGAGGGAGGGAGGGAAAGACGGAGGGAGGGAGGGAGGGAGGGAGGGAGGGAGGGAGGGAGGGAGGGAGGGAGGGAGGGAGGGAGGGAGGGAGGGAGGGAGGAAAGAGGGAGGAAAAGAGGGAGGAAAAGAGGGAGGGAGGAAAAGAGGGAGGGAGGGAGGGAGGGAGGAAAGAGGGAGGAAAAGAGGGAGGGAGGGAGGGAGGGAGGGAAAAGAGGGAGGAAAAGAGGGAGGGAGGGAGGGAGGGAAGGAGGGAAAGTGAGAGGGAAAGTGGGAGGGAAAGAGGGTGAGAGGGAGGGAGGAAAAGATGGAGAAAAAGAGGGAGGAAAAGAGGGAGGGAGGGAGGGAGGGAGGAAAAGAGGGAGGGAGGGAGGGAGGGAGGGAGGGAGGGAGGGAGGGAGGGAGGGAGGGAGGGAGGGAGGGAGGGAGGGAGGGAGGGAGGGAGGGAGGGAAAGACGGAGGGAAGAGGGAGGGAAAGTGAGAGGGAAAGAGGGAGGGAGGGAGGGAGGAGGGAAAGAGGGAGGGAAAGGGAGGGAGGGAGGGAGGGAGGGAGGGAGGGAGGGAAAGTGAGAGGGAAAGAGGGAGGGAGGGAGGGAGGAGGGAAAGAGGGAGGGAAAGAGGGAGGGAGGGAGGGAGGGAGGGAGGGAGGGAAAGAGGGAGGGAGGGAAAGAGGGAGGGAAGGAGGGAGGGAAAGGAGTAGGTGAAGAGAGAGGAGGGGTAGGTGAAGAGAGGAGGGGTAGGTGAAGAGAGAGGAGGCGCACGTGAGGAGAGGATCGGTAGGTGAGGAGAGGAGGGGTAGGTGAAGAGAGAGGAGGTGTAGATGAGAGAGAGGAGGGGTAGGTGAAAAGAGAGGAGACGTAGGTGAAGAGAGAGGAGAGGTAGGTGAAGAGAGAGGAGGGGTAGGTGAGGAGAGAGGGGGGTAGGTGAATAGAGAGGAGGGGTAGGTGAAGAGAGAGGAGGGGTAGGGGGAGAGAGGAGGGGTAGGGGGAGAGAGGAGGGGTAGGTGAAGAGAGAGGAGAGGTAGGTGAAGAGAGAGGAGGGGTAGGTGAGGAGAGAGGGGGGGTAGGTGAATAGAGAGGAGGGGTAGGTGGAGAGAGGAGGGGTAGGGGGAGAGAGGAGGGGTAGGTGAGGTAACAGCTACTACCATACTGAGAAACACCACTATACGACCACTGTACTACTACCATACTACCACTATACTACCACTATACTACCACTGTACTACTGCTATACTACCACCATACTACCACTATACTACCACTATACTACCACTGTACTATCGCTACAACACCACGACAACACCACTATACGACCACTGTACTACCACTACACTACCACTGTACTACCACCATACTACCACTGTACTACCACTGTACTACCACTGTACTACCACCATACTACCACTACACTACCACTGTACTACCACAATACTACCACTGTACTACCACTGTACTACCACCACACTACCACTGTACTACCACCATACTACCACTGTACTACCACCATACTATCACTGTACTACCACTGTACTACCACCATACTACCACCACACTACCACTGTACTACCACTGTACTACCACTGTACTACCACTACACTACCACTACACTACCACCATACTACCACCACACTACCACTGTACTACCACTGTACTACCACTACACTACCACTACACTACCACCATACTACCACCACACTACCACCATACTACCACTGTACTACCACCATACTACCACCACACTACCACTGTACTACCACTGTACTACCACTGTACTACCACTACACTACCACTACACTACCACTGTACTACCATTGTACTACCACTGTACTACCACTGTACTACCACTACACTACCACTGTACTACCTATGTACTACCACTACACTACCACTGTACTACCACTACACTACCACTGTACTACCACTACACTACCACTACCACTACCACTACACTACCACTGTACTACCACTGTACTACCACTACACTACCACTGTACTACCACTGTACTACCACTACCACTACCACTACACTACCACTACACTACCACTGTACTACCACTGTACTACCACTACACTACCACTGTACTACCTATGTACTACCACTACACTACCACTACACTACCACTACACTACCACTGTACTACCACCATACTACCACTGTACTACCACCATACTATCACTGTACTACCACTGTACTACCACCATACTACCACCACACTACCACTGTACTACCACTGTACTACCACTGTACTACCACTGTACTACCACTACACTACCACTGTACTACCATTGTACTACCACTGTACTACCACTGTACTACCACTACACTACCACTGTACTACCTATGTACTACCACTACACTACCACTGTACTACCACTACACTACCACTGTACTACCACTACACTACCACTACCACTACCACTACCACTACACTACCACTGTACTACCACTGTACTACCACTACCACTACCACTACACTACCACTACACTACCACTGTACTACCACTGTACTACCACTACACTACCACTGTACTACCTATGTACTACCACTACACTACCACTACACTACCACTACACTACCACTGTACTACCACCATACTACCACTGTACTACCACCATACTATCACTGTACTACCACTGTACTACCACCATACTACCACCACACTACCACTGTACTACCACTGTACTACCACTGTACTACCACTGTACTACCACTACACTACCACTGTACTACCATTGTACTACCACTGTACTACCACTGTACTACCACTACACTACCACTGTACTACCTATGTACTACCACTACACTACCACTGTACTACCACTACACTACCACTGTACTACCACTACACTACCACTACCACTACCACTACCACTACACTACCACTGTACTACCACTGTACTACCACTACACTACCACTGTACTACCACTGTACTACCACTACCACTACCACTACACTACCACTACACTACCACTGTACTACCACTGTACTACCACTACACTACCACTGTACTACCTATGTACTACCACTACACTACCACTACACTACCACTACACTACCACTGTACTACCACTACACTACCACTACCACTACCACTACCACTACCACTACCACTACCACTACACTACCACTGTACTACCACTGTACTACCACTGTACTACCACTGTACTACCACTGTACTACCACCATACTACCACTGTACTACCACTGTACTACCATTACACTACCACTGTACTACCTATGTACTACCACTACACTACCACTGTACTACCACTGTACTACCACTGTACTACCACTGTACTACCACCATAGTACCACTGTACTACCACCATACTACCACTGTACTACCACTGTACTACCATTACACTACCACTGTACTACCACTGTACTACCACTGTACTACCACTGTACTACCACCATACTACCACTGTACTACCACTGTACTACCATTACACTACCACTGTACTACCTATGTACTACCACTACACTACCACTGTACTACCACTGTACTACCACTGTACTACCACTGTACTACCACTGTACTACCACCATACTACCACTGTACTACCACCATACTACCACTGTACTACCACTGTACTACCATTACACTACCACTGTACTACCACTATACTACCACTGTACTACCACTACACTACCACTGTACTACCTATGTACTACCACTACACTACCACTACACTACCACTGTACTACCACTGTACTACCACTGTACTACCACTGTACTACCACTGTACTACCACCGTACTACCACTGTACTACCACTGTACTACCATTACACTACCACTGTACTACCACTGTACTACCACTGTACTACCACTGTACTACCACCATACTACCACTGTACTACCACCATACTACCACTGTACTACCACTGTACTACCATTACACTACCACTGTACTACCACTGTACTACCACTGTACTACCACTGTACTACCACCATACTACCACTGTACTACCACTACACTACCACTGTACTACCTATGTACTACCACTACACTACCACTACACTACCAATGTACTACCACTGTACTACCACTGTACTACCACTGTACTACCACCATACTACCACTGTACTACCACTGTACTACCATTACACTACCACTGTACTACCACTGTACTACCACTGTACTACCACTGTACTACCACTGTACTACCACCGTACTACCACTGTACTACCACCATACTACCACTGTACTACCACTGTACTACCATTACACTACCACTGTACTACCTATGTACTACCACTACACTACCACTGTACTACCTATGTACTACCACTACACTACCACTACACTACCACTACACTACCACTGTACTACCACTGTACTACCACCATACTACCACTGTACTATCACTGTACTACCACTACACTACCACTGTACTACCACTGTACTACCACTGTACTACCACTGTACTACCACTGTACTACCACCATACTACCACTTTACTACCACTGTACTACCACCATACTACCACTGTACTACCACTGTACTACCACCATACTACCACTGTACTACCACTGTACTACCACTACACTACCACTACACTACCACTACACTACCACTACACTACCACTACACTACCACCATACTACCACTACACTACCACTACACTACCACTACACTACCACTGTACTACCACTACACTACCACTACACTACCACTACACTATCACTACACTACCACTACACTACCACCATACTACCACTACACTACCACTACCACCATACTACCACTACACTACCACTACCACTACCACTACCACTACCACTACACTACCACTGTACTACCACTACACTACCACTACACTACCACTACACTACCACCATACTACCACTACACTACCACTACCACCATACTACCACTACACTACCACTACACTACCACTACACTACCACTACACTACCACTACACTACCACTACCACCATACTACCACTACACTACCACTACCACTACCACTACCACTACCACTACCACTACCACTACCACTACCACTACACTACCACTACCACCATACTACCACTACACTACCACTGTACTACCACTACACTACCACTACCACTACCACTACACTACCACTGTACTACCACTGTACTACCACTACACTACCACTGTACTACCACTGTACTACCACTACCACTACCACTACACTACCACTACACTACCACTGTACTACCACTGTACTACCACTACACTACCACTGTACTACCTATGTACTACCACTACACTACCACTACACTACCACTACACTACCACTGTACTACCACTACACTACCACTACCACTACCACTACCACTACCACTACACTACCACTGTACTACCACTGTACTACCACTGTACTACCACTGTACTACCACCGTACTACCACTGTACTACCACTGTACTACCATTACACTACCACTGTACTACCTATGTACTACCACTACACTACCACTGTACTACCACTGTACTACCACTGTACTACCACTGTACTACCACTGTACTACCACCATACTACCACTGTACTACCACCATACTACCACTGTACTACCACTGTACTACCATTACACTACCACTGTACTACCACTGTACTACCACTGTACTACCACTGTACTACCACTGTACTACCACTGTACTACCACCATACTACCACTGTACTACCACTGTACTACCATTACACTACCACTGTACTACCTATGTACTACCACTACACTACCACTGTACTACCACTGTACTACCACTGTACTACCACTGTACTACCACCATACTACCACTGTACTACCACCATACTTCACTGTACTACCACTGTACTACCATTACACTACCACTGTACTACCACTGTACTACCACTGTACTACCACTGTACTACCACTGTACTACCACCATACTACCACTGTACTACCACTACACTACCACTGTACTACCTATGTACTACCACTACACTACCACTACACTACCACTGTACTACCACTGTACTACCACTGTACTACCACTGTACTACCACCATACTACCACTGTACTACCACTGTACTACCATTACACTACCACTGTACTACCACTGTACTACCACTGTACTACCACTGTACTACCACTGTACTACCACCATACTACCACTGTACTACCACCATACTATCACTGTACTACCACTGTACTACCATTACACTACCACTGTACTACCACTGTACTACCACTGTACTACCACTGTACTACCACTGTACTACCACCATACTACCACTGTACTACCACTACACTACCACTGTACTACCTATGTACTACCACTACACTACCACTACACTACCACTACACTACCACTGTACTACCACTGTACTACCACTGTACTACCACTGTACTACCACCATACTACCACTGTACTACCACTGTACTACCATTACACTACCACTGTACTGCCACTGTACTACCACTGTACTACCACTGTACTACCACTGTACTACCACCGTACTACCACTGTACTACCACTGTACTACCACTGTACTACCACCATACTACCACTGTACTACCACTGTACTACCATTACACTACCACTGTACTACCTATGTACTACCACTACACTACCACTGTACTACCTATGTACTACCACTACACTACCACTACACTACCACTACACTACCACTGTACTACCACTGTACTACCACCATACTACCACTGTACTACCACTGTACTACCACTACACTACCACTGTACTACCACTGTACTACCACTGTACTACCACTGTACTACCACTGTACTACCACCATACTACCACTTTACTACCACTGTACTACCACCATACTACCACTGTACTACCACTGTACTACCACCATACTACCACTGTACTACCACTGTACTACCACTACACTACCACTACACTACCACTACACTACCACTACACTACCACTACCACCATACTACCACTACACTACCACTACCACTACCACTACCACTACCACTACACTACCACTGTACTACCACTACACTACCACTACACTACCACTACACTACCACCATACTACCACTACACTACCACTACCACCATACTACCACTACACTACCACTACACTACCACTACACTACCACTACTCTACCACTACACTACCACTACCACCATACTACCACTACACTACCACTACACTACCACTACACTACCACTACACTACCACTACACTACCACTACCACCATACTACCACTACACTACCACTACCACTACCACTACACTACCACTACACTACCACTACACTACCACTACCACTACCACTACCACTACCACTACCACTACCACTACCACTACCACCATACTACCACTACACTACCACTACCACCATACTACCACTGTACTACCACTACCACTACCACCATACTACCACTACACTACCACTACCACCATACTACCACTACACTACCACTACCACCATACTACCACTGTACTACCACTACACTACCACTACACTACCACCATACTACCACTACACTACCACTACCACCATACTACCACTACACTACCACTACCACCATACTACCACTACACTACCACTACACTACCACTACACTACCACTACCACTACACTAACACTACACTACCACTACACTACCACTACCACTACCACTACACTACCACTACACTACCACTACACTACCAATGTACTACCAATGTACTACCACCATAATACTACTGCATTATCCTTCCTGTCTGTCTCAGCCATGGTGACATCACCCTCCTCTCCCCCGGGGCTCTGTGGCCTGTCATCGTCCCCAGGCTTAATTTACTGTGTCTTAATCACATAACAAAGAGTGGATTTCAACCTGCTGTTTTAAGACAAAAGGCTCCTGGCTGGTTCCCCCGACCCCACACAGTGAGCCCATCCATCCCAGCCGGGGTCCTCTCTCCTGGGCCTGTGGGAGGCAGGAGAAGAGGGTATCTGGGGTAAGGGTCCTCCAGGCTGTCCCTTCCCTGGGACAGATTTCATAATCAGGACTCCTGGTGGTAATCAGATTATACCAGGGGTATTTAAGGCTGTGTGTTGGAGAGGGGGAGAAGGGATTGTGGAAAGAGGGAGCGAGGGAGGGAGAAAGAGGGAGGGAGAGGGAGAGGGGGAAAGAGGGAGGGAGAGAGGGGGAAAGAGGGAGGGAGAGAGGGAGAAAGAGGGAGGGAGAGAGGGGGAAAGAGGAGGGGGATAGGGTGAAATAGGGAGGGAGAAGGGGAGGGAGGGGGAAAGAAGGAGGGAGAGAGGGGAAAGAGAGAGGGAGATGGGGATGGGGGATAGGGGGAAGCTGGGAGGGAGATAGGGGGAAAGAGGCAGGGAGATAGGGTGAAATAGGGAGGGAGAAGGGGAGGGAGGGGGGAAAGAGGGGGGGTGAGTCAGGGAAAGAGGGAGGAGGAGGGTCTGGGGAGGAGGAGAGGATGGTTCAGGGTACCTGCAACCACACAGACCTGGGTTCAAATGCTATTTGAAACCATTTCAAATACTTCCTCTAGGCTTGATGGAGCTTGCCTGGCTCATTACACTAATAGGACACCCCAACAACTAGAAACCCTGCACCTCTGGCAATCCAGGCAGGTTCAAGTGAACGCTCAAAGTGTTTGAATTATTTTCAATAGTACCTGAACCCAGCGCTGGTCCCTGCTAGACACAGGAACACCCACCACCTTGGATCTACTAAAATCATTTTAAGGGGCTTATTGTCTTCTTCGCCAGACCTTCTCACCTCTTCCTCATTCAGACCATTTAAATTCTGTTGCTAGGGAAACGGGCCTTTTATGATGTTCCTCAGGGCATTCTACCAATCGGTCAAACAAGACACTCTATACGCTATACAAACTCTATACTCTATACACACTCTATACTCTATACACACTCTATACACACTCTATACTCCATACATACTCTATACTCTATACACACTCTATACTCTATACACACTCTATACACACTCTATACTCCATACATACTCTATACTCTATACACACTCTATACTCTATACATACGCTATACACACTCTATACTCTATAAACACTCTATACACACTCTATACTCTATACATACTCTATACACACTCTATACATACTCTATACTCTATACATGCTCTATACACATCTATACATACTCTATACATACTCTATACATACTCTATACACACTCTATACATACTCTATACACACTCTATACTCTATACTCTATACATACTCTATACTCTATACATACTCTATACGCTATACATACTCTATACATACTCTATACATACTCTATACTCTATACATACTCTATACACACTCTATACTCCATACATACTATACTCTATACACACTCTATACATACACACTCTATACACACTATACTCTATACTCTATACTCTATACATATACTCTATACATACTATACACACTATACATAAACACTCTATACACACTCTATACATACATACTCTATACACACTCTATACATACTCTATACTCTATACATACTCTATACACATCTATACATACTCTATACATACTCTATACACACTCTATACACACTCTATACATACTCTATACACACTCTATACTCTATACTCTATACATACTCTATACTCTATACATACTCTATACGCTATACATACTCTATACATACTCTATACATACTCTATACTATATACATACTCTATACTCTATACACACTCTATACATACTCTATACACACTCTATACACACTCTATACATACTCTATACTCTATACATACTCTATACTCTATACACACTCTATACGCTATACATACTCTATACACACTCTATACACACTCTATACATACTCTATACATACTCTATACTCTATACACACTCTATACGCTATACACACTCTATACTCTATACATACTCTATACTCTATACACACTCTATACTCTATACACACTCTATACGCTATACATACTCTATACTCTATACACACTCTATACACACTCTATACATACTCTATACACACTCTATACATACTCTATACATACTATATACACACTCTATACATACTCTATACATACTCTATACATACTCTATAATCTATACATACTCTATACTCTATACACACTCTATACTCTATACGTACTATATACATACTCTATACACACTCTATACTCTATACATACTCTATACATACTCTATACACACTCTATACTCTATACACTCTATACACACTCTATACTCTATACATACTCTATACACACTCTATATGCTATACACACTCTATACATACTCTATACATACTCTATACATACTCTATATTTGATACATACTCTGTACATACTCTATACACACTCTATTCATACTCTATACGCTATACATACTCTATACGCTATAAATACTCTATACTCTATACGCTATACATACTCTATACACTATACATGCTCCATACTCTGTACATACTCTATATTCTATACATAATCTATACTCTACACATATTCTGTACATACTCTATACATACTCTAAATTATATACATAATCTATACTCTATATTCTATACTCTACAAATATACATACTCTATACTCGATACATACTCTGTACATACTCTATACGCTATACATACTCTATACATACTCTAAATTCTATACATAATCTATAATATATGTATACTCTATATTCTATACATATTCTATACTCTACAAATATTCTATACATCCTCTATACTCGATACATACTATGCACATACTCCAATCGCTATACATACTCTATACTCTATACATACTCTATACTCTATACGTACTCTATACTCTATACTTACTCTATATGCTATACAAACTCTATACTCTATACATACTATATACATACTCTGTACTCTATACATACTCTATACATATTCTATAAATACTCTATGAAGATATCTCTCTATAGACCACTTACCACACTAGGCTCTGAGTAGGCCTAACCTCCATGAAGACCCCAACAGGCATAGAAAATCAGAGAGAGAGAGAGAAAGACAGACATAGAGAATCAGAGAGAGAGAGAAAGACAGACATAGAGAATCAGAGAGAGAGAGAGAGAGCTACAGAAACAGAGGGAGAAGGAGAGAGAGAGAGAGATAGAGAGAGAGAGAGACATAGAGAATCAGAGAGAGAGAGAGAGACAGAGAATCAGAGAGAGAGAGAGAGACAGAGAGAGAGAGAGAGCTACATAAACAGAGGGAGAAGAAGGAGAGAGAGAGAGAGAGAGAGAGAGAGAGAGAGAGAGAGAGAGAGAGAGAGAGAGAGAGAGAGAGAGAGAGAGAGAGAGAGAGAGAGAGAGAAAGACAGACAGATAGACAGAATCAAAGAGAAAGAGAGAGAGACATTGAAAATCAGAGAGAGAGAGAGAGAGACAGGGAGACAGCTACATGAACAGAGGGAGAAGAAGGAGAGAGAGAGACAGACAGCTACAGAAACAGAGGGAGAAGGAGACAGAGAGAGAGAGAGAAAATCAGAGAGAGAGACAGAGAGCGAGACAGACAGACAGAAAATCAGAGAGAGAGAGAGAGAGAGAGAGAGACATCATAAAGAGATATGTGGGCAAGACAAAGAAGGTGGTCAATGTCCTCACATCATCCCATTACACCCCCTGCTGCCTCCCTCGGCCCAGCGGCTGCCATGGCTACCCAGCCCCCAGCCCCAGTCAGACACGGACCAATATAATACAATGAACAGGAATCTGTAGTTTATGGGACCAATAATGTCATGGAGAGGAGGACCCTGCCTTCCTCCCACCACCCCATACACTCCCATGTTTACCCCACGACGAGCAGCAATAAGCATAAATGAAGGCAGGAGGTAAAGGGGGACCCATCAATCCCCAGCAAGGCCAGAGAGAGCCAGCACTGAACGGGACATCGACGGGGTTGAGGAAGCGGCGGGGCTCCATCGTCCAGCCCCATTATGCAGCAGTTTGGAGCATGTGGAGCCGTGGAGTATGTCACGGTCTTTACTCTCCTCCCCAGACGGGAGGGGGCTGAGCACAGCTGGACAGCGTTCCTATGTATTGTCCTGAAGACTGGTCAGAGACCTGGTCGGGTGGTGCCAGAATAATAATCTCTCCCTCAACGTAACCAAGACGAAGGAGATGATTGTGGACTACAGCACCGAGCACGCCCCCATTCTCATCGACGGGGCTGCAGTGGAGCAGGTTGAGAGCTTCAAGTTACTTGGTGTCCACATCAACAACAAACTAACATGGTCCAAACACACCAAGACAGTCGTGAGGAGGGCATGACAAAACCTATTCCTCCTCAGGAGACTGAAAAGATTTGGCATGGGTCCTGAGATACTCAAAAGGTTCTACAGCTGCACCATCGAGAGCATCCTGACCGGTTGCATCACTGCCTGGTACGGCAACTGCTCTGCCTCAAACCGCAAGGCACTACAGAGGGTAGTGGGTACGGTCCAGTACATCACTTGGGCAAAGCTTCCTGCCATCCAGGACCACTATACTATTATTTGTTTGATTGTGTGTATTGTTGTTTATTAAGTCCCTGATCTTAGCGAGACAATGCTCTTAGGACAACACAAATACACCTGATTAGCAGATAGTCAGGGTTTCTATACTATACTCAGCGGTCTACAAGCCAGACGAGCTCTCAGCAGGTAACCCCTTTCAACAGTCAGACTGTAGACAGAGACAGAGACAGACAACAGAGAGCAGAATAGACAGAGACAGAGACAGTCAACTAACAGCAGTACAGACAGAGACAGTCAACAGACAGCAGTATAGACAGAGACAGTCAACAACAGCAGTATAGACAGAGACAGTCAACTAACAGCAGTATAGACAGAGACAGTCAACAGACAGCAGTATAGACAGAGACAGTCAACAGACAGCAGTATAGACAGAGACAGTCAACAACAGCAGTATAGACAGAGACAGTCAACTACAGCAGTATAGACAGAGACAGTCAACTAAAAGCAGTATAGACAGAGACAGTCAACAACAGCAGTATAGACAGAGACAGTCAACTAAAAGCAATATAGACAGAGACAGTCAACAGACAGCAGTATAGACAGAGACAGAGACAGTCAACAACAGCAGTATAGACAGAGACAGTCAACAACAGCAATATAGACAGAGACAGTCAACAACAGCAGTATAGACAGAGACAGTCAACAACAGCAATATAGACAGAGACAGTCAACAGACAGCAGTATAGACAGAGACAGAGACAGTCAACAACAGCAGTATAGACAGAGACAGTCAACAACAGCAATATAGACAGAGACAGTCAACAGACAGCAGTATAGACAGAGACAGTCAACAGACAGCAGTATAGACAGTCAACAACAGCAGTATAGACAGAGACAGTCAACAACAGCAGTATAGACAGAGACAGAGACAGTCAACAACAGCAGTATAGACAGAGACAGTCAACAACAGCAATATAGACAGAGACAGTCAACAGACAGCAGTATAGACAGAGACAGAGACAGACAACAGACAGCAGTATAGACAGAGACAGAGACAGTCAACAACAGCAGTATAGACAGAGACAGTCAACTAAGAGCAGTATAGACAGAGACAGTCAACAACAGCAGTATAGACAGAGACAGTCAACAACAGCAATATAGACAGAGACAGTCAACAGACAGCAGTATAGACAGAGACAGAGAAGTCAACAACAGCAGTATAGACAGTCAACAACAGCAGTATAGACAGAGACAGTCAACAACAGCAGTATAGACAGAGACAGAGACAGTCAACAACAGCAGTATAGACAGAGACAGTCAACAACAGCAATATAGACAGAGACAGTCAACAGACAGCAGTATAGACAGAGACAGAGAAGTCAACAACAGCAGTATAGACAGAGACAGTCAACAACAGCAGTATAGACAGAGACAGTCAACAACAGCAGTATAGACAGAGACAGTCAACTAAGAGCAGTATAGACAGAGACAGAGACAGTCAACAACAGCAGAATAGACAGAGACAGAGACAGTCAACAACAGTAGTATAGACAGAGACAGTCAACAGACAGCAGAATAGACAAAGACAGAGACAGTCAACTAACAGCAATATAGACAGAGACAGTCAACAACAGCAGTATAGACAGAGACAGTCAACTAACAGCAGTATAGACAGAGACAGTCAACAACAGCAGTATAGACAGAGACAGTCAACAACAGCAGTATATACAGAGACAGTCAACAGACAGCAGAATAGACAAAGACAGAGACAGTCAACTAACAGCAGTATAGACAGAGACAGTCAACAACAGCAGTATAGACAGAGACAGACATTGTTATAGACAGAGACAGTCAACAGACAGTAGTATAGACATAGACAGTCAACAGACATTGTTATAGACAGTCAACAGACCGCAGTATAGACAGAGACAGACATTGTTATAGACATAGACAGTCAACAGACAGTAGTATAGACAGAGACAGAGACAGACAGCAATATAGACAGAGACAGAGACAGAGACAGACAGCAGTATAGACAGAGACAGAGACAGTCAACTGACAACAGTATAGACAGAGACAGTCAGCAATATATGGACAGAGACAGAGCCAGCAGGCACACTTCACTCGTCATCTCCACAATGACCTCTAACCCCTAGCCTCTGACCCCTCTCTAACAGCCGGGTCTGGTCAGGGTGATCCTGTCGACATTGGAGTGAGTGTTGATGGCCTTGAAAACAGGCAGTAGTGAAGTTGTAAGTGGGGGACAGGGGGAGGAGTGGGGGCTCTGTAAAGGGAGAGACGTGGAGAGACAGGGAGAGACACAGGGAAAGAGACAGGGGGAGATACAGGAGAGAAACAAGAAAGAAAGAGACACAGGGAGATGCATGGAGAGAGAGACAGGGAGAGCAAGACAATAGAGAGACAGGAAGAGAGAAACAGGGAACACAGAGAGAGACAAGATAGATAGAGATGGGAGAGAGACAGGGAGAGACACAGGGAAAGAGACAGGGGGAGATACAGGAGTGTGCCAAGGTTGTAGCGTCATACCCAAGAAGACTCGAGGCTGTAATCACTAACAAAGGTGCTTCAACAAAGTACTGGGTAAAGGGTCTGAATACTTATGTAAATGTGATATTTCAGTTTTTATTTATTTTTTAAATCTGCAAACATTTCTAAAAACCTGTTTCTGCTTTGTCATTATTTTTGTCATTGTCATTATTGTGATGACATCATGGGGTATTGTCATGGCATTATGGGGTATTGTCGTGTCATTATGGGGTATTGTGATGTAATTATGGGGTATTGTGATGTCATTATGGGGTATTGTGATGTCATTATGGGGTATTGTGATGACATTATGGGGTATTGTGATGACATTATGGGGTATTGTCGTGTCATTATGGGGTATTGTGATGTCATTATGGGGTATTGTGATGGCATTATGGGGTATTGTGATGTCATTATGGGGTATTGTGATGTCATTATGGGGTATTGTGATGACATTATGGGGTATTGTGATGACATTATGGGGTATTGTCATGTCGTTATGGGGTATTGTCATGTCATTACGGGGTAGTGTGATGACATTATGGGGTATTGTCATGTCATTACGGGGTTTTGTGATGTCATTGTGGGGTATTGTCATGTCATTATGGGGTTTTGTGATGTCATTGTGGGGTATTGTCATGTCATTACGGGGTTTTGTGATGTCATTGTGGGGTATTGTCATGTCATTACGGGGTATTGTGATGACATTACAGGGTTTTGTGATGTCATTACAGGGTATTGTGATGTCATTGTGGGGTATTGTGATGTCATTGTGGGGTATTGTGATGTCATTGTGGGGTATTGTGATGTCATTATGGGGTATTGTGATGTCATTATGGGGTATTGTGATGTCATTGTGGGGTATTGTGATGTCATTGTGGGGTATTGTGATGTCATTATGGGGTATTGTGATGTCATTATGGGGTATTGTGATGTCATTGTGGGGTATTGTTTGTAGATTGATGAAAACAATGTAATACATTTATGAATAAGGCTCTAACGTAACAAAATGTCGAAACACTCAAGAGGTCTGAAAACTTTATATTCTGAGGCTGATCAGAAACAAATCTGAACCATTAGAGAAACACAGGAACAGAGAGCACAGGGTCAGCTGGTCAGGTCACTAATACACTGTAAACTAGATAGCTACGTGTTCGATTATTGAGGGATTGTGTGTGTGACAAGGAGAGAGTCTGAACGGGAAGAGACAAGGAGAGAGACTGAACGAGAAGAGAGACTGAATGGGAAGAGACACAGAGAGAGACTGAATGGGAAGAGAGACTGAATGGGAAGAGACACAGAGAGAGACTGAATGGGAAGAGACACAGAGAGAGACTGAACGGGAAGAGACACGGAGAGAGACTGAATGGGAAGAGACACAGAGAGAGACTGAATGGGAAGAGAGACTGAATGGGAAGAGACACAGAGAGAGACTGAATGGGAAGAGAGACTGAATGGGAAGAGACACAGAGAGAGACTGAATGGGAAGAGAGACTGAATGGGAAGAGACACAGAGAGAAACTGAATGGGAAGAGAAACTGAATGGGAAGAGAGACTGAACGGGAAGAGACACAGAGAGAGACTGAACGAGAAGAGACACAGAGAGAAACTGAATGGGAAGAGAGACTGAATGGGAAGAGACACGGAGAGAGACTGAACGAGAAGAGACACAGAGAGAAACTGAATGGGAAGAGAGACTGAATGGGAAGAGAGACTGAATGGGAAGAGAGACTGAACGAGAAGAGACACGGAGAGAGACTGAACGGGAAGAGAGACTGAATGGGAAGAGACACGGAGAGAGACTGAACGGGAAGAGAGACTGAAAGGGAAGAGACACAGAGAGAGACTGAATGGGAAGAGACACAGAGAGAGACTGAATGGGAAGAGACACAGAGAGAGACTGAAAGGGAAGAGACACAGAGAGAGACTGAAAGGGAAGAGACACAGAGAGAGACTGAACGGGAAGAGACACAGAGAGAGACTGAAAGGGAAGAGACACGGAGAGGCTGTTGAACACAGAGATAAAAGAGGCCTAAGAGAGTACCTTACGGAAAGCAGTCTGACAACAACAAGCTTTCTTAGTAAACATCAATTATTACAAACAGATCAATACTACCGGTGTTATTAATAGCAGTGTTGTGAAATAGCCTGACTGACTGAAGATGTTCTCCTGTCCCTTCCTTGTCCTTCTCTGTCCCTCGCTGTCCTTCCCCGATCTTCCCTGTCCTTATTTGACCTTCCCTGTCCTTCCTTAGCCTTCCCTGGGCTTCATTGTCCTTCCTTGGTCTCTCATGGTCTTCCATGGCCTTCCCTGACCTTCCTTCACCTTCCTTTGCCTTCCCTGGGCTTCATTGGCCTTCCTTGCCCTTCCCAGGCCTTCCCTGTCCTTCCTTGGCCTTCCTTGGCCTTCCCTGTCCCTCGCTGGCCTTCCTTGGCCTTCCCTGGTCTTCCCTGTCTTCCTTGGCCTTCCTTGGTCTTTCTTTCCCTTCATAGAACCACTAATACTAACTACATTCCCTGACTCTCCAAGCCCAGGGTCTTCGATAGAGAGACAGCAGAACAGAGGAGGGTGATGGGGCAGACAGAGGAGGAAGAGAGGGAGAGGAGAGGGACAGACAGACAGACAGACAGACAGACAGACAGACAGACAGACAGACAGACAGACAGACAGACAGACAGACAGACAGACAGAGGAGTTTGGGAGAGAAGAGGAAATGAGTGTTGTCAGGGGCTTTGCTGTCTGTGGTGAAAGGGCTTGTTGTGGTTATGTTTCAGATATGGCTGCCTCTCCTTCAGCCTGGGCTGTCTGATGCTGTTGCAGTAGAGAGAGAAATATGGAGGGAGAGAGAGAGAGAGAGAGAGAGAGAGAGAGAGAGAGAGAGAGAGAGAGAGAGAGAGAGAGAGAGAGAGAGAGAGAGAGAGAGAGAGAGAGAGAGAGAGAGAGAGAGAGAGAGAGAGAGAGAGAGAGAGAGAGAGAGAGAGAGAGAGAGAGAGAGAGAGAGAGAGAGAGAGAGAGAGAGACAGAGAGACAGAGAGAGAGAGAGAGAGAGAGAGAGAGAGAGAGAGAGACAGAGAGAGAGAGAGAGAGAGAGAGAGAGAGAGAGAGAGAGAGAGAGAGAGAGAGAGAGAGAGAGAGAGAGAGAGAGAGAGAGAGAGACAGAGACAGAGACAGAGAGAGAGAGAGAGAGAGAGAGAGAGAGAGAGAGAGAGAGAGAGAGAGAGAGAGAGAGAGAGAGAGAGAGAGACAGAGAGAGAGAGAGAGAGAGAGACAGAGAGAGAGAGAGAGAGAGAGAGAGAGAGACAGAGAGAGAGAGAGAGACAGAGAGACAGAGAGAGAGAGAGAGAGAGAGAGAGAGAGAGAGAGAGAGAGAGAGAGAGAGAGAGAGAGAGAGAGAGAGAGAGAGAGAGAGAGAGAGAGAGAGAGAGAGAGAGAGAGAGAGAGAGAGAGAGAGAGAGAGAGAGAGAGAGAGAGAGAGAGAGAGAGAGAGAGAGAGAGAGAGAGAGAGAGAGAGAAAGAGAGAGAGAGAGAGACTAAAGGCTCATTTGGGAGCTGAGAGACACATCCCACACACAGACTCTCTGGGACAGCTCCAGATAATTACCAGGCATTTATTAATTAGTCTTAATGTGGCTGAGCAGGGGATGGTGGGATGGGGAGATGAGAGGGGAGGAGAGGGGAGAGGGGAGGGGAGGAGGTGTTGGAAGGATGGGGAGAGACGAGACGAGACGAGACGAGACGAGAGGAGAGGAGAGGAGAGGAGAGGAGAGGAGAGGAGAGGGAGAGGAGGGAGAGGAGAGGAGAGAGGAGAGGAGAGGAGAGGAGAGGAGAGGAGAGGAGAGGAGAGGAGAGGAGAGAGAGGAGAGGAGAGGAGCGGAGGAGGGTTTGGAAGGATGGGGAGAGAGGAGAGGAGAGGAGTTGGAAGGATGGGGAGAGGAGGGGAGGATGGAAGAATGAGTGGATGTGGAGAGGGTTGGGAGACGGGGAGAGTAGAGGATGGAGGGATGAGGGGATGTGGAGAGGAGAGGATGGAGGGATCAGGGGATTGAGAGGATGAGGAGAGGATGGAGGGATGAGGGGATTTGGAGAGGGTTGGGAGACGGGGAGAGGAGAGGATGGAGGGATGAGGGGATGTGGAGAGGATGGAGGGATGAGGGGATGTGTAGAGGATGAGGGGATGTGGAGAGGGTGGAGGGATGAGGGGATGTGGAGAGGATGGAGGGATCAGGGGATGGAGAGGATGAGGAGAGGATGGAGGGATGAGGGGATGTGTAGAGGATGAGGGGATGTGGAGAGGGTTGGGGGAGGGGGGGATGTGGAGAGGATGGAGGGATGAGGGGATGTGTAGAGGATGAGGGGATGTGGAGAGGGTGGAGGGATGAGGGGATGTGTAGAGGATGAGGGGATGTGGAGAGGGTGGAGGGATGAGGGGATGTGTAGAGGATGAGGGGATGTGGAGAGGAGAAGAGGTGGATGTGGAGAGGAGGGGCAGAGGATGGAGGGATTAGATTTCTTTAAGAAGTTATGCTCAGTGTTCACAGCATAAAAATAAAGGGAAAGGAGAGGAAATTAAGTAGAGAGAAAGAGGTAGAGGAGAAGAAACGATAAGAGAGTTCTCTGAGCCCATTGCTCGGACCACTTCCCATCTCTCCCTCAAGGACAAGAACCCCATTGCAAATATGTGGTTTGAATTGAAGAGAGCCAATCCATAAGCACAGAAGAAGAATGATATCAAGGATCTGGACAGATTCCTTATGGAGCACTGGTCTAAGAACCCCATTGTGTCCTTGCAAGGGGAGGGTGCTGGAGTACTGGTCTAAGAACCCCATTTTGTCCTTGCAGGGGGAGGGTGCTGGAGTACTGGTCTAAGAACCCCATTTTGTCCTTGCAGGGGGAGGGTGCTGGAGTACTGGTCTAAGAACCCCATTTTGTCCTTGCAAGGGGAGGGTGCTGGAGTACTGGTCTAAGAACCCCATTTTGTCCTTGCAGGGGGAGGGTGCTGGAGTACTGGTCTAAGAACCCCATTTTGTCCTTGCAGGGGGAGGGTGCTGGAGTACTGGTCTAAGAACCCCATTTTGTCCTTGCAGGGGGAGGGTGCTGGAGTACTGGTCTAAGAACACCATTTTGTCCTTGCAAGGGGAGGGTGCTGGAGTACTGGTCTAAGAACCCCATTTTGTCCTTGCAGGGGGAGGGTGCTGGAGTACTGGTCTAAGAACCCCATTTTGTCCTTGCAGGGGAGGGTGCTGGAGTACTGGTCTAAGAACCCCATTTTGTCCTTGCAGGGGAGGGTGCTGGAGTACTGGTCTAAGAACCCCATTTTGTCCTTGCAGGGGAGGGTGCTGGAGTACTGGTCTAAGAACCCCATTTTGTCCTTGCAAGGGGAGGGTGCTGGAGTACTGGTCTAAGAACCCCATTTTGTCCTTGCAGGGGGAGGGTGCTGGAGTACTGGTCTAAGAACCCCATTTTGTCCTTGCAAGGGGAGGGTGCTGGAGTACTGGTCTAAGAACCCCATTTTGTCCTTGCAAGGGGAGGGTGCTGGAGTACTGGTCTAAGAACCCCATTTTGTCCTTGCAAGGGGAGGGTGCTGGAGTATTGAAAACAGGGGTGTCAATATTTTTTTACCCTATCTTTATATTGATTACTTACGTGTTCAACATGATATCTTTATCTGAGCAATTGTATTAGTATAAAATAATATACTATTCCAATTTGTTCTAGCATAAAATATAGCTCAGTATACTGAATTATTCATTTTTTGAGTACTTTTTTAATATTTTTTTCAATGGACAAAGATTAATCTACGTTGTGTAGTAGGACCTTAATGTCTGTCTGTCTGTCTGTCTGTCTGTCTGTCTGTCTGTCTGTCTGTCTGTCTGTCTGTCTGTCTGTCTGTCTGTCTGTCTGTCTGTCTGTCTGTCTGTCTGTCTGTCTGTCTGTCTGTCTGTCTGTCTGTCTGTCTGTCTGTCTGTCTGTCTGTCTGTCTGTCTGTCTGTCTGTCTGACTGACCTTGTCCCCATGGTGTGAACAGTCTTTAGACATAGTTTCAGGCTATTATGTTGAAAAATGAGCGAGAAAGATCACATTGTGTCAGTGGATGGCTGGGTGCCAGCAACGTTTTGCATGCGCAACAGCATGGAGCAGACATTTTCTCTCTCTCTCCTATTGAAGAAGCTACCCGGTTGAAATATTATTGATTATATATTGTAAAAACAACCTGAGGATTGATTATAAAACAACGTTTGACGTGTTTCTACGATCTTTACGGATGCTATTTGGAATTTTCATCTGCCCGGTTTCTGGACATAACGCACCAACCAAATGGAGGTATTTTGGATATAAAAATAATCTTTATGGAACAAAAGGAACATTTATTGTGTAACTGGGAGTCTCGTGAGTGCAAACATCTGAAGATCATCAAAGATAAGCGATTTAATCTATTGCTTTTCTGACTTTCGTGACCAATCTACGGCTGCTAGTGTTTAATGTTTTATCTACTGAGAGAGATGTCCTTACAAAAACGCTTGGATAGCTTTCGCCAAAAAGATTTATTGAAATCTGATGCGCCAGGTGGATTAACAACAAGCTAAACTGTGTTTTGCTATATTGCACTTGTGATTTCATGAAAATTAAATATTTTTAGTCATTTACTTTGAATTTGGCGCCCTGCAATTCAGCGGATGTTGACGAAAATGATCCCGCTAACGGGATGGATGCATCAAGAAGATACCTGTGATTAGCAGCCGTCTAGATGACAACGAACAGTCAAGACAGTCGCCACGGTAATACCCAGCTACGCAGCTCCTCCATGGATGATGGACTTAATGAAGATGCCCAGGTCTTCTCCTGTCTCCCTGAACTTGTTGCCCGTCAGGCTGATGTCTAGACCAGCAGACCCTGTGTCAGTGTGGAGTGGAGTGGAGTGGAGTGGAGTGGAGTGGAGTGGAGTGGAGTGGAGAGAGAGAGAGAGAGAGAGAGAGAGAGAGAGAGAGAGAGAGAGAGACAGAGACAGAGAGAGAGAGGGAGAGACAGAGAGAGAGACGGAGAGAGAGAGAGAGGGAGAGAGAGAGACAGAGACAGAGAGAGAGAGAGAGAGAGAGAGAGAGAGTGGAGAGAGACAGAGAGAGAGAGAGAGAGAGAGAGAGAGAGAGAGAGAGAGAGAGAGAGAGAGAGAGAGAGAGAGAGAGAGAGAGACAGAGAGAGAGAGAGAGAGAGAAGCAGAGAGTGTAGACAGAGAGAGAGAGAAACAGAGAGAGAGAGAGTTGAGAGAGAGAGGGAGAGAGTAAGAGAGAGAGAGAGAGAGAGAGAGAGAGAGAGAGAGAGAGAGGAGAGAGACAGAGACAGAGAGGTTATAGGTCAACCCATCTGACCATGAATAATAATAGGCCTATTATTTCTTAAAGGACGTAAAATGGAGAACAAATAAAAGAAAGACTGAAACATGTTATAATGATGGAGTCAGCTATGATTCACCAAACCATATTTCGAAAGAAAGTAATTTAACATATTTAACATTTCAGTCCATCTCCACTAACTGAAATAAATTGTAAATATTTTTTTTCTCGTATTAATAATGTAAAATTAACAGCTGTAAAGAAATACTCATGTGAAGGCCAAATTACACAGGAGGAACTTCTTGATACAATTAAAGACTTTAAGTCTGGGAAAACTCCAGGTTTGGATGGCATACCAGTTGAGGTTTACCAGTGGAGGTATACCAAACTCCAGGGCTGGATGGCATACCAGTTGAGGTTTACCAGTGGAGGTATACCAAACTCCAGGGCTGGATGGCATACCAGTTGAGGTTTACCAAACTCCAGGGCTGGATGGCATACCAGTTGAGGTTTACCAAACTCCAGGGCTGGATGGCATACCAGTTGAGGTTTACCAAACTCCAGGGCTGGATGGTATACCAGTTGAGGTTTACCAAACTCCAGGGCTGGATGGCATACCAGTTGAGGTTTACCAAACTCCAGGGCTGGATGGCATACCAGTTGAGGTTTACCAAACTGCAGGGCTGGATGGCATACCAGTTGAGGTATACCAAACTCCAGGGCTGGATGGCATACCAGTTGAGGTTTACCAAACTCCAGGGCTGGATGGTATACCAGTTGAGGTTTACCAAACTCCAGGGCTGGATGGCATACCAGTTGAGGTTTACCAAACTCCAGGGCTGGATGGCATACCAGTTGAGGTTTACCAAACTGCAGGGCTGGATGGCATACCAGTTGAGGTTTACCAAACTCCAGGGCTGGATGGCATACCAGTTGAGGTTTACCAAACTCCAGGGCTGGATGGTATACCAGTTGAGGTTTACCAAACTCCAGGGCTGGATGGCATACCAGTTGAGGTTTACCAAACTCCAGGGCTGGATGGTATACCAGTTGAGGTTTACCAGTTGAGGTTTACCAGTTGAGGTTTACCAAACTCCAGGGCTGGATGGTATACTAGTTGAGGTATACCAAACCTTTTTGATTCACTCAGAGGACCGTTATTAGCATGATTTAACCTATAAAAATTTAGATTATCAGATTCTCCAAAAGGTCTGATGTAATTATTACTGAAACACCCAGGTGGTAAATCTAATGATCCAGTCCAAAAGAAAGAGTGGACGCCCTTTACACTTCAGTGTTGTTATGCAAACATTCTAGCAAAGTGCATAGCTCATACAATTAGAAAAATAAAGGTATTGTCAGATATTATTCATCACAATCAGACAGGTTTTTTTTTACATGAATGATACATTGGAGATAATATAAGACAATTACTGGAAACACTAGAACACCATTATGGACTCCATAAGAAATCTGGGGAAACCAGAGTTGAATTTTGGAGAATCTCCAAACAAGGTTATTCACTATCGCCTCTCACTTTCACTTATTTGAAAATAAAATCTGCAAAGTATCGCTAATTTTTAAAACAAGACATAAAAAGTTAGTTGCCAATTTCAGTTTCATCCACCAGAAAAGACAGAACTATACCAATATTATGGTTTAACTAAAATATATATATTGATTAAAAAAATATATATATATAAAATAAATTATGTAGGGTATCTGGTGGAGTTAAGTCACACATGTAGCTGACATAAACATATAGAAATGCTCTACTCAAAATAACAACCAACTAACTGCAACATTACTGCAACATTACCACAACATTAACGCAACATTACCAGAACATTACCACAACATTACCGCAGCATTAAAGCAACATTACCGCAACATTACCGCAACATTACCGCAACATTACTGCAACATTACTGCAACATTACTGCAACATTACTGCAACATTAACACAACATTACCACAACATTACCACAAAATTACTGCAACATTACCACAACATTACATCAGCATTACCGCAACATTACCACAACATTACCACACCAGTACCACACCATTACCACAACATTACCACAACATTACCGCAACATTACCACAACATTAGAGCAACATTACCACACCATTACCGCAACATTACCACAACATTAACACAACATTAACACAACATTACCGCACCATTATCACAGCATTACCACACCATTACCACACCATTACCTGAACATTGCCACAACATTACCACAACATTACCTTATCATTACCTTAATATTACCACACCATTACCTTAACATTACCACAACATTGCCACAACAGTACTGTGACATTACTGCAACATTACCGCAACATTGCCACAACATTGCCGCAACATTACCACAACATTACCACAACATTACCACAACAGCAAAAACGGAAGAGGCAAAAAAAGTGAAAGGGGTAGAAAGTCTGTCGGCAATAAAGACCAAACTTTGGTAAAAAAAAAAAAAATTGTGATAAATAAACAAGTATACTATTTTAATTTAAGACCCAAAAACAAACATCTGTGCCATATAGATAAAATAGTTGGGAAGAGATGTTTGATGTATCGTATCCATGGATACGATGGTTTGAACTGATACACAAAGCAACGCTGTATTGAAATCTTTGAGCTTATCAAATCAAATGTATTTATAAAACCCTTCGTACATCAGCTGATGTCACAAAGTGCTGTACAGAAACCCAGCCTAAAACCCCAAACTGCAAGCAATGCAGGTGTAGAAGCACGGTGGCTTGGAAAAAATCCCTAGAAAGGCCAGAACCAAGGAAGAAACCTAGAGAGGAACCAGGTTATGAGGGGTGGCCAGTCCTCTTCTGGCTGTGCTGGGTGGAGATTATAACAGAACATGGCCAAGATGTTCAAATGTTCAAAGATGATTAAAGATGACCAGCAGGGTCAAATAATAATAATCACAGTGGTTGTCGAGGGTGCAACAAGTCAGCACCTCAGGAGTAAATGTCAGTTTGCTTTTCATAGCCGATCATTAGGAGTATCTCTACCACTCCTGCTGTCTCTAGAGAGTTGAAAACAGCAGGGTAGCACGTCCAGTGAACAGGTCAGGGTTCCATTGCCGCAGGCAGAACAGTTGAAACTGGAGCAGCAGCACGGCCAGGTGGACTGGGGATAGCAAGGAGTCATCATGCCAGGTAGTCCTGAGGCATGGTCCTAGGGCTCAGGTCCTCAGAGAGAGAGAGAGAGAGAATTAGAGAGAGCATACCTAAATTCACATAGGACATCAGATAAGACAGGAGAAATACTACAAATATAACAGACTGACCCTAGCCCCCGACACATAAACTACTGCAGCATAAATGCTGGAGGCTGAGACAGGAGGGGTCGGGAGACACTGTGGCCCCATCCGAGAATACCCCCGGACTGGGCCAAACAGGCAGGATATAACCCCACCCACTTTTCCAAAGCACAGCCCCCACACCACTAGTGGGATATCTTCAACCACCAACTTACCATCCTGAGACAAGGCCGAGTATAGTCCACAAAGATCTCCGCCACGGTACAACCCAATGGGGTCGCCAACCCGGACAGGAAGATCACATCAGTGACTCAACCTACTCAAGTGATGCACCCCTCCTAGGGACGGCATGGAAGAGCACCAGTAAGCCAGTGACTCAGCCCCTGTAATAGGGTTAGAGGCAGAGAATCCCAGTGGGGAGAGGGGAACCGGCCAGGCAGAGACAGCAAGGGCGGTTCGTTGCTCCAGTGCCTTTCCATTCACCTTCACACTCCTTTGCCAGACTACACTCAATCATATGACCCACTGAAGAGATGAGTCTTCAGTAAAGACTTAAAGGTTGAGACCAAGTCTGCGTCTCTCACATGGGTAGGCAGACCATTCCATACAAATGGAGCTCTATAGGAAAAAGTCCTGCCTCCAGCTGTTTGCTTAGAAATTCTAGAGACAATTGGGAGGCCTGTGTCTTGTGACCGTAGCGTACGTGTAGGGATGTACGGCAGGACCACATTAGAGAGATAGGTAGGAGCAAGCCCATGTAATGCTTTGTAGGTTAGCAGTAAAACCTTGAAATCAGCCCTTGCCAGGAATCCAGTGTAGAGAGGCTAACACTGGAGTAATATGATCAAATGTTTTGGTTCTAGTCAAGATTCAATCAGTCGTATTTAGCACTAACTGAAGTTAATTTAGAGCTTTATCCGGGTAGCCGGAATGTAGAGCATTGCTGTAGTCTAATCTAGAAGTTACAAAAGCATGGATTAATCTTTCCGCAACATTTTTGGATAGAAAGTTTATGATTTTTGCAATGTTACAAAGGTGGAAAAAAGCTGTCCTTGAAACATTCTTGATATGTTCATCAAAAGAGAGATCAGGATCCAGATTAATGCCGAGGTCCTTCACAGTTTTATTTGAGACGACTGTACAACCATCAAAATTCATTGTCAGATTCAACAGAATCTCTTTGTTTCTTGGGACCTAGAACAAGCATCTCTGTTTTGAGTTTAAAAGTAGAACATTTGCAGCCATCTACTTCCTTATGTCTGAAACACAGGCTTACAGGGAGGGCAATTTTGGGGCTTCACCATGTTTCATCCAAATGTACAGCTGTGTGTCATCTGCAAAGCAGTGAAAGTTTACATTACGTTTCCGAATGACATTACCAAGAGGACAAATATATTGTGAAAACAATAGCGGTCCTAAAACAGAACCTTGAGGAACACCAACATTTCCAGTTGATTTGTCAGAGGACAAACCATCCACCGAGACAAACTGATATCTTTCCGACAGATAAGATCTAAACCAGGCCAGAACTTGTCCGTGTAGACCAATTTGGATTTCCAATCTCTCCAAAAGAATGTGGTGATCGATGGTATCAAAAGCAGCACTAAGGTCTAGGAGCACGAGGACAGATGCAGAGCCTCGGTCTGACACCATTTAAATGTAATTTACCACCTTTACAAGTGCAGTCTCAGTGCTATGACGGGGTCTAAAACCAGACTGAAGCATTTCATATATATTGTTTGTCCTCAGGAAGGCAGTGAGTTGCTGCGCAACAGCTTTTTCAACATCTTTTGAGAGGAATGGGAGATTCGATAGTTATATTCGATCGTTATATTTTCTGGGTCAAGGTTTGGCTTTTCAAGAGAGGCTTTATTACTGCCACTTTTAGTGAGTTTGGTACACATCCGGTGGATAGAGAGCCGTTTATTATGTTCAACATAGGAGGGCCAAGCACAAGAAGCTGCTCTTTCAGTAGATTCGTTGGAATAGGGTCCAATATGCAGCTTGAAGGTTTAGAGGCCAAGATTATTTTCCTCATTGTGTCAAGAGATATAGTACTAAAAAATTTGAGTGTCGGTCCTGGCAGGTCTGTGCAGACTCAGGACAACTGAGCTTTGGAGGAATACGCAGATTTAAAGAGGAGTCCGTAATTTGCTTTCTAATGATCATGATCTTTTCCTGAAAGAAGTTCATGAATTTATCACTGCTGAAGTGAAAGCCATCCTCTCTTGGGGAATGTTGCTTTTTAGTTAGCTTTGCAACAGTATCAAAAACACATTTTGGATTGTTCTTATTCTCCTCAATTAAGTTGGAAAAATAGGATGATCGAGCAGCAGTGAGGGCTCTTCGATACGGCACGGTACTGTCTTTCCAAGCTAGTCAGAAGACTTCCAGTTTGGTGTAGCAGCAGTGAGTGCTCTTCGATACGGCACGGTACTGTCTTTCCAAGCTAGTCAGAAGACTTCCAGTTTGGTGTAGCAGCAGTGAGGGCTCTTCGATACGGCACGGTACTGTCTTTCCAAGCTAGTCTGAAGACTTCCAGTTTGGTGTAGCAGCAGTGAGGGCTCTTCGATACGGCACGGTACTGTCTTTCCAAGCTAGTCTGAAGACTTCCAGTTTGGTGGAGCAGCAGTGAAGGCTCTTCGATACGGCACGGTACTGTCTTTCCAAGCTAGTAGGAAGACTTCCAGTTTGGTGTAGCAGCAGTGAGGGCTCTTCGATACGGCACGGTACTGTCTTTCCAAGCTAGTCTGAAGACTTCCAGTTTGGTGTAGCAGCAGTGAGGGCTCTTCGGTATTGCGCAAGTTAAATTGAGTTCCTCAGTTAGGAGGTTAACTGATTTTGTCCTCTGACGTCCTTGGGTAGACAGAGGGAGTCTGGAGGGAGTCTGGAAGGACATCAAGGAATCTTTGTGTTGTCTGTGAATTTATAGCATGACTTTTGATGTTCCTTGGTTGGGGTCTGAGTTCCTTGGTTGGGGACAAAACTAGGTCCAGAGTATGACTGTGACAGTGAGTAGGTCCATTACATCATTACATTTACAGGTCCAGAGACATGTTGGACAAAACCCACTGAGTCGATGATGGCTCCGAAAGCATTTTGGAGTGGGTCTATGAACTTTTCCATGCGAATATTAAAGTCACCAAAAATTAGAATATTATCTGCCATGACTACAAGAGCCGATAGGAATTTAGGGAACTCGGTGAGGTACGCTGTATATGGCCCAGGAGGCCTGTAAACACTAGCAATAAAAGGTGATTGAGTAGGCTGTATAGATTTCATGATTAGATGCTCAAAAGACAAGAGAAGGCTTTTTTTGTAAATTGAAATTTGCTATTGTAAATGTTAGCAACACCTCCGCCTTTGGTCACTGGTCACTAGTCTAACCAGGAGGTGAGACCTCATTTAACACAGTAAATTCATCAGGCTTAAGCCATGTTTCAGTCAGTCCAATCACATCAAGATTATGATCAGTGATTAGTTCATTGACTATAACTGCCTTGGAAGTGAGGGATCTAAACATTAAGTAGCCCTATTTTGAGATGTGAGGTATCACAATCTCTTTCAATAATGGCAGGAATGGGGGAGGTCTTTATCCTAGTGAGATTGCTAAGAAGAACACTGCCATGGTTAGTTTTGCCCAACCTTGGTCGAGGCACAGACACGGTCTCAATGGAGATAGTTGAGCTGACTACACTGACTGTGGTTGTGGCAGACTCAAATAAGCTGGCAGGCTGGCTAACAGCATGCTGCCTGGCCTGCACCCTATCTCATTGTGGAGCTAGGGGAGTTAGAGCCCTGTCTATGTGTGTAGATAAAATGAGAGGCTTGGTCCTGTTTGTGTGTGAGTCCCAGAAAGAGGGCCAATTATCTACAAATTCTATCTTTTGGGAGTGGCAGAAACAGTTTCAACCAGTGATTGAGTTGTGAGACTCTGTTGTAGAGCTCATCACTCCCCCTAACTGGGAGGGGGCCAGAGACTCTGCTGTAGAGCTCATCACTCCCCCTAACTGGGAGGGGGCCAGAGACTCTGCTGTAGAGCTCATCACTCCCCCTAACTGGGAGGGGGCCAGAGCCTCTGCTGTAGAGCTCATCACTCCCCCTAACTGGGAGGGGGCCAGAGACTCTGCTGTAGAGCTCATCACTCCCCCTAACTGGGATGGGGCCAGAGACAATTACTGCTGTAGAGCTCATCACTCCCCCTAACTGGGAGGGGGCCAGAGACAATTACTCCATGCCAACACATCTTTCTAGCTGATTCACACGCTGAAGCTATGTTGCGCTTGGTGACCTCTGACTATTTCATCCTAACATCGTTGGTGCAGACGTGGATAACAATATCCCTATACTCTCTACACTCGCCAGTTTTAGCTTAAACCAGCACCATCTTCAGATTAGCCTCGTCGGTAGCTTATCAATTAAAATTATTATACAGAATGCTTGCAACCAATATAATGTTGTAGATATGGGGGATACAACCATCCCAGCTCTGCAGATTTTGCTGCGAAGAGATAGAATAATTAGTTAATTTGTTTTGGTACTGTCCATACAGTGCAGGACCTCTATACCAAGCGGTGTCAGAGGAAGGCCCTATAGAGGGTAGTGAGTACGGCCCAGTACATCACTGGGGCCAAGCTTCCAGGACCTCTATACCAGGCGGTGTCAGAGGAAGGCCCTATAGAGGGTAGTGCGTACGGCCCAGTACATCACTGGGGCCAAGCTTCCAGGACCTCTATACCAGGCGGTGTCAGAGGAAGGCCCTATAGAGGGTAGTGAGTACGGCCCAGTACATCACTGGGGCCAAGCTTCCAGGACCTCTATACCAGGCGGTGTCAGAGAGGAAGTTCTCTCTCCTACCGCAGGGCAAGCGGTACCGGAGGCTTCTCAACCATTTTTATCCCCAAACCATAAGACCCGGGCTATCTGCATTGTCCCCCCCCCCCCCCCCCAAACCCCTCTTTTACGCTGCAGCTACTCTCTGTTTATCATATATGCACAGTCACTTTAACTATACATTGATGTACATATTAAGGACATTGGGGCGGCAGGTTAGCCTAGTGGTTAGAGCGTTGGACTAGTAACCAGAAGGTTGCAAGTTCAGACCCCCGAGCTGACAAGGTACAAATCTGTCGTTCTGAATTTGGAAGGTATTCAGACTCATTTACATTTTCGTACATTACAGCTACAATTCTACAATGGATGAAATAGATTTTTTCCCCCAAACAATCTACACAAAATACCCCATAATGACATTTTTGCAAATTCTTTAAAAATAAAAACAGAAATATCACATTTAGATATGTTTTCAGATCCATTTACTCAGTACTTTGTTGAAACACCTTGGCAGTGATGACAGCATTGAGTCTTCATGGGTATGATGCTACAAGCTTGGCACCCCTGTATTTGGGGAGTTTCTCTGCAGTTTCTTCTCTGCAGATCCTCTCAAGCTCTGTCAGTTTGGATGTGGAGCGTCTCTACAGAGATGTTCGATCGGGTTCAAGTCCGGGGTCTGGCTAGGCCACTCAAGGATATTCAGAGACTCGTCCCGAAGCCACTCCGGCGTTGTCTTGGCTGTGTTGCTTAGGGTCCTTGTCCTGTTGGAAGGTGAACCGTCGCCCCAGTCTGAGGTCCTGAGCGCTCTGTAGAAGGTTTTCATCAATGATCTCTCTATATTTGTATTTTTATATTTTCATCAGACCAGAGAATCTTGTTTCTCAAGGTCTGAAAGTCCTTTAAGTGCCTTTAGGCAAACTTCAAGTGCCTTTTATTGAGGAGTACTAGTAATGTCTGGCCACTCTACCATAAAGGTGTGAAGGGCTGCAGAGATGGAAGGTTCTCCCATCTCCACAGAGGAACTCTGGAGCTCTGTTAGAGTGACCATTGTGTTCTTGGTCACCTGCCTGACCAACACCCTTGTCCCCCCCGATTGCTCAGTT